>NC_069508.1:180491958-180759458 GCF_027579735.1 Bombina bombina | reverse complement strand
AAAAAAGGGTATTTGCCCTTCGAGATAGGACTGGAGTTTTAAGTAGTCATGTCAACCTCTCAGTGAGAGTGTTGAGGAAAGTTAGAGTCTGGAGATGCAGGGAAAGTTTTTTTCTTTTTCTTTCTACGAAACCATCCAGACTACTGCTAACAGCTCCTAAGTAATCAGTGTTGACGAGTTTCACTGCCTGCTTTCTGTCACTCAAGTCCATGTCAGGAGCGCTGCTATAAGACTGTCACACTTGAGAAGCTGTGTTCTGTTCCACAGCATGGATCCCGGGGGTAAGATTGTTTCAATTTTTACACCTAAAACGCTACAACAGGATCTAGGGTTAATATCCTCTGAAGGGGGTTTATTGAACAGTTGGGGTTAATTAATCAGTGTATTAATTATTTACATGGGTTGTGTGATTTTTTTTTTTCTGGACTCATAGACTGAGTTTTTGGCTGGAACAAACAGGTTTCACTTTTAAGTTTCACTTTCGTTTTTGAAAGTGTTGCACAGCTCCTATTACTTGCTGTACTTGTAATAACAGGGAAAGCACTGTCTTGCACTCCATGTGACCGGGTGTGGTCTATGTTCATTTCCTCCATTCCGTCTGAGACTTGAACCTGAGGAGAGCGTTTCCTCTGTTAACTGTCTGGGTCTAGGAGGTGGTGAGTGCCCCAACCATTGGGAGTATAAAGGTGCAGTTTTCTATGATAAAAAAAAACATTTTTATTTGTGTCGTCCTGTGGGTATAACCTGAGCTATGGAGGACTCTGACATGTTGGAAGGTACTCCTTCTGTACCAAATCATACCTGTTTATATTGTGAGGCCTATGATTTCTCCTACATTGGTGTGTCCGGTCCACGGCTTCATCCTTACTTGTGGGATATTCTCATTCCATACAGGAAATGGCAAAGAGAGCACACAGCAAAAGCTGTCCATATAGCCCCCCTCTGGCTCCGCTCCCCAGTCATTCTCTTTGCCGCTCTGAACAAGTAGCATCTGCACGGGGATGGTAAATCGTATGTGGTGTTAGTATAAATTTCATAAAGATCGGATATTTCTTTGATAGTTTTTCGATCATTCAGAAATAAAGTGTGCTCTTTTTATTATTTAAAGAGACAGTAACGGTTTTGTTTAAAATTGTTTTTATTGCATTAAAAGCCTGCCTAAGTCTGTTTAACATGTCTGTACCTTCAGATAGCATATGTTCTGTATGTATGGAGGCCAAGGTGGTTCCCCCATTAAATGTATGTGCGAATTGTGCCATGGCGTCCAAACAAAGTAAGGACAGTACTGTCACATTTAATAATGTTGCCCAAGATGATTATTTAAATGAAGGTAGTGGGGATAGTTCATCATCCTCTCCTTCTGTGTCAACACCAGCTTTGCCTGCGCAGGCGATACCTAGTACATCTAGCGTGCCAATGCTTGTTACTATGCAGCAATTAACAGCAGTAATGGATAATTCTCTAGCAGCTCTCTTATCCAAACTGCCAGCATTTCCTAGAAAGCGTGATTGCTCAGTTTTAAATACAGAGGATGAGCAAGTAGGCGCTGACGATAATTTATCTGTTGTGCCCTCACATCAATCTGAATTGGCAGTGAGGGAGGGTCTGTCTGAGGGAGAAATTTCTGACTCAGGAAAAATTTCTCAGCAGGCAGAACCTGATATTGTGGCATTTAAATTTAAGCTAGAACATCTCCGCGCTCTGCTTAAGGAGGTGCTAGCTACCCTTGATGATTGTGATACTTTGGTGATTCCAGAGAAGTTGTGCAAAATTGACAAATTCTTAGAGGTCCCAGTGCACGCTGATGCTTTTCCGATACCCAAGAGGGTGGCGGACATAGTGACTAAGGAGTGGGAGAAGCCAGGTGTACCTTTTTGTTCCCCCCTCCTATATTTAAGAAAATGTTCCCCATTGTCGACCCCAGAAGGGATGCATGGCAAACGGTCCCTAAGGTAGAGGGGGCAGTTTCAACGTTAGCTAAGCGCATAACTATTCCTATAGAGGACAGTTGCGCTTTCAAAGATCCGATGGATAAAAAATTGGAAGGATTGCTTAAAAAGATTTTTGTTCAGCAAGGTTTCCTTCTTCAACCAGTTTCGTGCATTATTCCTGTCACCACGGCGGCGTCTTTTTGGTTCGATGAACTAGAAAATTCGCTCCAAAAGGAGACTCCATATGATGAAGTCATGGACAGAATTCACGCACTAAAGTTGGCTAATTACTTTATTTTGGATGCCGCTTTTCAATTGGCTAAATTAGCGGCGAAAAATTCAGGTTTTGCAATAGTGGCGCGCAGGGCGCGTTGGCTAAAATCTTGGTCGGCGGATGTGTCGTCCAAAACAAAATTGCTTAATATTCCTTTCAAAGGTAAGACCCTTTTCGGGCCAGAATTGAAGGAGTTTATTTCAGACATCACTGGGGGAAAGGGCCATGCCCTCCCACAGGATAGGCCTTTCAAGGCTAAGAATAAGTCTAATTTTCGTTCCTTTCGCAATTTCAGGAACGGACCGGCTTCTAACTCTGCAGCCACTAGACAAGAGGGTAACGCTTCCCAGCCTAAACCAGCATGGAAACCATTGCAAGGCTGGAACAAGGGAAAACAGGCCAAGAAGCCTGCTGCTGCTACCAAGACAGCATGAAGGGGTAGCCCCCGATCCGGGACCGGATCTAGTAGGGGGCAGACTTTCTCTCTTTGCTCAGGCTTGGGCAAGAGATGTTCCGGATCCCTGGGCACTAGAAATTGTCTCTCAGGGGGTATCTTCTAGAATTCAAGGAACTTCCTCCAAGGGGAAGGTTCCACATGTCTCGTTTATCTTTAGACCAGATAAAGAGACAGGCATTCTTACGTTGCGTAGAAGACCTATTAAAGATGGGAGTGATACACCCAGTTCCAACAGCGGAACAAGGTCTGGGTTTTTACTCAAACCTGTTTGTAGTTCCCAAAAAAGAAGGAACTTTCAGGCCAATTCTGGATTTAAAAATTCTAAACAAATTCCTCAGAGTTCCATCATTCAAAATGGAAACCATTCGGACGATTTTACCAACGATCCAGGAGGGTCAATATATGACTACCGTGGACCTAAAGGATGCATACCTGCATATTCCTATCCACAAAGATCATCATCAGTTCCTGAGGTTCGCCTTTCTGGACAAACATTACCAGTTTGTGGCTCTTCCGTTCGGTTAAGCCACTGCTCCCAGAATTTTCACAAAGGTGCTAGGGTTCCTTCTAGCGGTCCTAAGGCCGAGGGGCATTGCAGTAGCACCTTACCTAGACGACATTCTAATTCAAGCGTCGTCCCTTTCCAAAGAAAGGGCTCATACAGACATTGTTTTAGCCTTTCTCAGGTCTCACGGGTGGAAGGTGAACATAGAAAAGAGTTCCCTGTCCCCGTCCACAAGGGTTCCCTTTCTGGGAACAATAATAGACTCTGGAAATGAAGATTTTTCTGACAGAGGTCAGAAAGTTAAAGCTTCTAAACGCTTGTCGAGTTCTTCAATCTATTCCTCAGCCCTCCATAGCTCAGTGCATGGAGGTAATAGGACTAATGGTTGCGGCAATGGACGTGGTTCCTTTTCCTCGAATTCATTTAAGACCATTGCAACTGTGCATGCTCAAACAGTGGAATGGGGATTATGCAGACTTGTCTCCCCAGATTCAAGTGGACCAGGTAACCAGAGACTCACTCCTCTGGTGGTTGGCTCAGGATCACCTGTCTCAGAGAATGAGTTTCCGCAGACCAGAGTGGATCATTGTCATGACCGACGCCAGTCTCTTAGGCTAAGGCGCGGTCTGGGGCTCCCTGGAAGCTCGGGGTCTATGGTCTCGGGAAGAGTCTCTTCTCCCGATAAACATTTTGGAACTGAGAGCGATATTCAATGCGCTCCTGGCTTGGCCTCAACTAGCGAAGGCCAGGTTCATAAGATTTCAGTGGGACAACATGACGACTGTAGCGTACATCAATCATCAGGGAGGAACAAAGAGTTCCTTGGCGATGAGAGGGGTATCCAAGATCATAAAATGGGCGGAAGATCACTCCTGCCATCTATCTGCAATTCACATCCCAGGAGTAGACAACTGGGAGGCGGATTATTTGAGTCGTCAGACTTTCCATCCGGGGGAGTGGGAACTTCACCCGGAGGTCTTTGCCCAGTTTACTCAACTATGGGGCATTCCAGATATGGACCTGATGGCGTCTCGTCAGAACTCCAAGGTTCCTCGCTACGGGTCCAGATCCAGGGATCCCAAGGCGACACTAGTAGATGCATTGGTGGCGCCTTGGCCGTTCAATCTAGCTTATGTGTTTCCACTGTTCCCTCTCCTTCCCAGGCTTGTAGCCAGGATCAAACAGGAGAAGGCTTCAGTGATTCTAATAGCTCCTGCATGGCCACGCAGGACTTGGTATGCAGACCTGGTGAATATGTCATCGGCTCCACCATGGAAGCTACCTTTGAGGCAGGATCTTCTAGTACAAGGTCCATTCGAACATCCAAATCTAGTTTCTCTGCAACTGACTGCTTGGAAATTGAACGCTTGATTCTATCTAAGCGTGGGTTTTCAGATTCGGTAATAGATACTCTGGTTCAGGCAGAAAACCTGTGACTAGGAAAATTTACCATAAGATATGGCAAAAATATATCTGTTGGTGCGATTCCATGGGTTACTCTTGGAGTAAAATTAGAATTCCTAGGATACTTTCCTTTCTCCAAGAGGGTTTGGATAAAGGTTTGTCAGCTAGTTCTCTAAAAGGACAGATATCTGCTCTGTCTGTCTTGTTGCACAAACGTCTGTCAGCCGTGCCAGATGTACAGGCGTTTGTACAGGCATTAGTTAGAATAAAGCCTGTCTACAGACCTATGATTCCTCCATGGAGTCTAAATTTAGTTCTTTCAGTTCTTCAAGGGGTTCCGTTTGAACCTTTGCATTCCATAGATATTAAATTACTATCTTGGAAAGTTCTGTTTTTGGTTGCTATTTCTTCTGCTAGAAGAGTTTCCGAATTGTCTGCTTTGCAGTGTACTTCACCCTATCTGGTATTCCATACAGATAAGGTAGTTTTACGTACTAAGCCTGGTTTTCTTCCAAAGGTGGTTTCCAATAGGAATATTAACCAGGAAATAGTTGTTCCTTCTCTGTGTCCGAATCCAGTTTCAAAGAAGGAACGTTTGTTACATAACTTAGATGTAGTTCGTGCTTTCAAATTCTATTTAGAAGCAACAAAGGATTTCAGACAGACATCTTCTTTGTTTGTCGTCTATTCTGGTAAGAGGAGAGGTCAGAAAGCTGCTGCTACCTCTCTTTCCTTTTGGCTAAAAAGCATCATCCGTTTGGCCTATGAGACTGCCGGCCGGCAGCCTCCTGAACGAATTACAGCTCACTCTACTAGAGCTGTGGCTTCCACATGGGCCTTCAAGAACGAGGCTTCTGTTGAACAGATCTGTAAGGCAGCGACTTGGTCTTCTCTGCATACTTTTGCCAAATTTTACAAATTCGATACTTATGCTTCTTCGGAGGCTGTTTTTGGGAGAGAGGTTTTGCAAGCTGTGGTGCCTTCCGTTTAAGTTACCTGACTTGTTCCCTCCCTTCATCCGTGTCCTAAAGCTTTGGTATTGGTTCCCACAAGTAAGGATGAAGCCGTGGACCGGACACACCAATGTAGGAGAAAACAGAATTTATGTTTACCTGATAAATTTCATTCTCCTACGGTGTGTCCGGTCCACGGCCCGCCCTGGCTTTTAGTCAGGTTTAAAATTTTAATTTTTCTGTACACTACACTCACCACGGCACCTTATAGTTTCTCCTTTTCCTCCTAACCGTCGGTCGAATGACTGGGGGGCGGAGCCAGGGGGGGCTATATGGACAGCTTTTGCTGTGTGCTCTCTTTGCCATTTCCTGTAGAGAATGAGAATATCCCACAAGTAAGGATGAAGCTGTGGACGGGACACACCGTAGGAGAAAGAAATTTATCAGGTAAACATAAATTCTGTTTTTCCCGTCCACTCAATTATGTTCCACAAGCCTTTACACCGTTATAAAGTCTAAGAAGGTAGACAAGCCTGCTAAGGCTCTTAGTCCTTCTGAGCCGCCTACCTCTCAGGACTCGTCATCCCATGAGATTACTACCCTTGCTACATTATCCACTCCACATGCAGTTCCCCATAGCACATCTAATCCTTCATCCGGAGGGGGCCTTCTTCCTGCGGACTTTGTTGTGCAGTTACAAACTGCGGTGTCTGCTGCCCTCAATGCATTACCTCGCTCTAACAAAGGCAAGAGAGAGGTTAAACATAGCTCTCCTGACCTGGAGTCATCTAAATATTTATCAGATTTAGCTATTATGTCCCATTTATTCGATGATGAGTTAATCTCTGTATCTTCAGAGGGGGAACTTTCTGGGTCAGAGTCCTTAGCGTCTAAGCCTCCTGCTGCGGAGGAACCATCCTTTAGATTTGAAATTGAGCAGTTTTTTATTAAAGGAGGTTCTGTCTACGTTAGAGGTTCCAGAGGCTGCGCTGCCTAAATAACCTATGATTCCTAAATTAGACAGAGTTTACGAAGACAGAAAAGTTCCTTTGACTTTTCCTGTGCCTGTTAGGATGGCGAACATTATTAAGAACGAATGGGAAAGAATTGGTTCTTCCTTTCCCCCCTCGTCTACTTTTAAAAAGTTGCTCCCGGACTCTCAACTGGATTTGTGGGGCTTCATTCCCAAGGTGCTATCCCTACCCTAGCTAAACGTACTACTATACCTCTTGAGGATAGTTCTTCGTTCAGAGAGCCAATGGATAAGAAAATAGAAACCTTTTTGAGAACGATGTTTCAGCATACAGGATTTTTGTTTCAACCAGTGGCTGCGGTTGCTGGAGTGGCTACCTACTGGTGCGACTCTTTGTCAGAACACATTGAGGTGGAATCTCCCCTTGAGGATAGTCAAGACAGAATTAATGCTCTGAGAATTGCTAATTCTTTTATCTGTGATGCGAACATGCAAATTATTTGTCTAACTGCAAAGGCCTCTGGCTTTGTGGTCCTAGCCCCGCTGGTCGCTCTAGTTAAAGTCTTGGTCTGCGGATATGACTTCTTAGTCCAGACTCCTTTCTCTTCCCTTCAGGGGAAAGATTTTATTTGGTCCAGTCCTGGACTTCATTATTTCTACCGCAAGATAAGAACAACAAGTCTAAGGGACGACAATCTTCTATTTTTCGTTCTGACAAATCCCAATGACAACAATCCTCCTCCAAGCGCGAGCAACCCAAGAGTACTTGGAAGCCTGCTCAGTCCTGGAATAAATCCAAGCAGAATAAGAAGCCCGCTAAAAACAAATCAGCATGCAGGGGCGGCCCCCGATCCGGGATCGGATCGTGTAGGGGCAGACTGTCTCTTTTTTCAGATGCTTGGTTCAAGGACATACAGGATCCATGGGTCCTGGAGGTGGTATCTCGGGGATACAAGATAGGCTTCAAATCGCCAAGGGGAAGATTCCTTATCTCGAATCTCTCTACCAGACCAGAAAAGAGGGATTCCTTTCTAGGGTGCATCCAGGATCTATTCTCCTTAGGAGTTGTTGTCCCGGTGCCTATCGAAGAAAGAGATTTGGGGTTTTATTCAAACTTTCCACCCAATTCTGGATCTAAAGTGCTTAAATGACCAGTAAACACAGTAGATTTGTATAATCGACAAATGCAAGATTAACAAGACAATACAATAGCATTTACTCTGAATTTCAAAAGAGTAGTAGATTTTTTTTTTTTGTAACAAATTTCAAAGTTATGTATATTTCCACTCCCCCTGTACCATGTGATAGCAATTAGCCAATCACAAATGCATATACCTATAGTCTGTGAATTCCTGCACATGCTCATTAGGAGTTGGTGACTCAAAAAGTGTAAATATAAAAGACTGCACTTTTTCTTTTTAATGGAAGTAAATTGGAAAGTTGTTTAAAATTACATGCTGTATCTGAATCATGAAAATTTAATTTGACCTGAGTGTCCCTTTTAAACAAACTTCTCAGTGCCCCTTCCTTCAAGATGGAAACATAAGGTCCATCCTTTCTTTAGTTCAGGAAGGCCAGTTTATGACCACTATAGATCTGAAGGACGCTTCCCTTCATGTTCCAATCCACAGGGAACACTTTCAGTCCCTGAGGTTAGCGTTCCTGGACCAGCTCTTCCAGCCCTTCCGTTTGGCCTAGCTACTCCTCCAAGAATCTTTATGAAGGTTCTTGGGGCTCTTCTAGCCATTGCCAGAACTCAGGGTATTGCAGTAACCCCATACTTGGAAGATATTCTGGTGCAAGCACCATCTTTTCGTCTTGCGGAAGAATTCTCGGAGTCCCCTCTCAGTCTTCTTCAATCACATGGATGGAAGATAAACTTGGAAAAGAGTTCCCCTATCCAGGGTGGAATTCCTGGGTACTATAATAGACTCCATATCCATGAGGATATTTCTAACAGACCAGAGACATTGCAAGCTAACTTCGGCATGTCTTGCCCTCCTTGAGTCCCTCTGTTGCTCAGTGTATGGAGGTGATTGGTCTCATGTTATCCTGCATAGACGACATTCCTCTTGCCAGGTTCCGTCTCAGACCTTTACAACTGTGCATGCTCAGGCAGTGGAATGGCGATCATTCAGATCTGTCTCAACCGATTGTATTAGACAGCCGGTCGAGAGAATCACTCTCTTGGTGATTCTATCCAGATCATCTATCCTGAGGGACATTCTTCTTAAGACCATCCTGGGAGATTGTGACTACGGACCCAAGCCTATCCGGATGGGGAGCTGTTTGGGGTGCCAGGAAGGCAATCTTCAAGGCCTTGAAGGCTTGGCCACTTCTGGGTTCGTCCCAGTTTATCAGATTCGATTCAGACAATATAACCTCGGGGGGGGGGGGGGGGGGGAGCGAGAAGTTCCTTGGCGATGAAGGAAGTATCTCAGATTCTGGAGTGGACGGAGGCCCACAGCTGTTCGCTGTCAGCTATCCACATTTCAGGTGTGGACAACTGGGAGGCGGATTTTCTCAGCAGGCAATCCTTCCATCCAGGGGAATGGTCTCTCCGTCCCAAGGTGTTTGCAGAAATATGCAGCAAGTGGAGGACACCAGAGAGAGATCTCATGGCATCCCGTCTCAATACCAAGCTACCCAGGTACGAGTTGAGGAATCCCCAAGCGGATCTAATAGTTGAACTAGCAGTGCCCTGGAGGTTCAAACTCGTATATCTTTTTCCTCCATTACCGCTTCTTCCTCGAATGTTGGCCCGCATCAAGCAGGAGCAGGTATCAGTATTCCTGATTGCACCATCGTGACCGCGAAGGATGTGGTTCGTGGATCTAGTGGGGATGTCCTCATCTCCTCCGTGGAAGTTACCTTGTCACAGAGACCTGCTGATACACGGTCCATTTGTTCATCAAAATCTAGATTCTCTGAGGCTGACCGAGTGGAGATTGAACGCTTAGTCTTAGCCAAGAGAGGTTTCTCTGGGAGTGTCATTATTCAAGCTCGTAAACCAGTTACTCTGCATATCTACCACAAGGTGTGGAGGGCCTACTTATTCTGGTGTGAAGATCATGGTTTTTCCTGGCACAGAGTTAGGTTACCAGGATCTTATCTTTTCTTCAGGATGGGCTGAAGAAGCGCCTTTCTGCTGGTTCCCTGAGGGGACAGATTTCGGCCCTGACGGTTTAATTGCACAAGAGACTGGCTGAGCTTCCAGACGTGCAGTCCTTTGTTAAGGCTCTGATTAGGATCAGACCTGTGTTTAGATCTGGGGCTCCTCCCTGGAGCCTAAATCTTGTTCTTCGGGTTTTGCAACAGGTTCCGTTTGAGCCTCTGCATTCCGTTGATATTAAATTGTTATCTTGAAAGGTTCTCTTTTTATTGGCTATTGCCTCTGCGCCCAGAGTTTCTGAGATCTCTGCTTTGCAATGTGAGCCCCCTTATCTGATTTTTTTTCTTTTCATGCAGATAAGGCAGTTTTACGTACTAAATTATGTTTTCTTCCTAAGGTTGTGTCAGATGGCAACATCAATCAGGAGATTGTGGTTCCTTCCTTGTATCCTAAACCTCCTTCATCGAAGGAACCCTTACTTCACAATTTGGATGTGTTTGCGCCTTGAAGTTCTATCTTCAGGCTACTAAGGAGTTTAGAGAACCTTCCTCTTTGTTCGTTTGTTTGTTGTCTATTCGGGGAAGCGTAAGGGGCAGAAGGCTACTTTGACTTCCCTATCTTTTTGGTTAAGGATTGTCATCTGCTTAGCTTACAAGACCAGCGGATCATCGTCCTCCTGAGAGGATAACGGCTCATTCCACTAGAGCAGTGGCTTCCTCTTGGGCCTTTTAAGATTGAGGTCTCTATGGATCAGATTTGTAAGGCGGCTACCTGGTCCTCCTTACACACTTTTTCAAAATTTCACAAGTTTGATGTTTTTGCTTCGGCTGAAGCAGCTTTCGGGAGAATAGTTTTGCAGGCTGTGGTGCCCTCAAAATAGGGTCTGCATCTTCCTTTTTTTTCCCTCCCGTTATTCATTCAGTGTCCTCTGGAGCTTGGGTATAGCTTTCCCAACAGTAAGGAATGAAGCCGTGGAATCTCCCTATCTTAGGAAGGAAAACATAATTCATGCTTACCAGATAAATCCCTTTCCTTCCGGATAAGGGGAGTCCACGGCACCTGCCCGTTTTTTCTTGTCTATGGGTGGTCCCCTATTTATTTATTCTTCTAGCACCATTTATACCCTAATGTTTCTCCTACTTTTCCTTATTCCCTCGGCAGAATGATTGGGGTTATGAGGAAGTGGGAGGGATCTTTAAGCCTTTGGCTGTGGTATCTTTGCCTCCTCCTGGTGGCCAGGTGTTGTATTTCCCAACAGTAAGGAATGAAGCCGTGGACTCTCCCTATCCGGTAGGAAAGGAATTTATATGGTAAGCATAAATTATGTTTTTAAAGTTGCCAGAAACCATATTCATTCATTTTAAAATAACTTTGTTGCTATTCCTGCTGCATGATATAGAAAAGGTGCAGGAGACTGTTTGCAACTTAATCTAAGGTAAGACTTTAAGATGACCAAGGTGTAGACTGTCCCTTTAAATTGCAAATTACAATATTATCTTTTTTTGGATACATGAATTTGTTTTGCATTGAATCAACAATGGTCATTTTTTTGTGTAATATTTAGAGTTTAATTCCCTTTGTTTTTATTTGTCTGTACATCTGTTGTATTGTAAAAATAAAGGGAGAATAATCCCTATGTAAATCATTCTTTTGTTAAATGTCATTATCAAAATGAGTTAAGTTCCCCAAGTTAAAGGTGCCCTGCTACTTGCTGATCAACCTTAGTGGTTATTGTTCTGACCTATTCTCTGTCCTTCACGTAGGTGACATGCTGCGTCTGCGCACGGTGCTTGAAGCCATACAGAGAAACATTCATTCCTCATCTCTGATATTTAAACTGGCGCAGGATGCTTTCAAAATTGCCACTCCAGCTGACAGCGCTGCTGATACAACTTTGCTTAACGTAGCTCTAGAGCTAGGACTTCAGGTAAGGATATTTGTGGGTACACTCATGTGAGTGTATACTTATAACTGGGGATGTAGCTGTGTTCAGAATTAAGCAATCACATGCAAAATCATGTTAAATAGGAGTCAGTACACAGCTGCCATCATTTAAAGTGCTTCTGATTAACCTCAAATAAAGCTCAGCTGTTATTTAAAGTGCCTCTGATTAACCTCAAATAAAGTTCAGCTGTTATCATTTAAAGTGCCTCTGATTAACCTCAAATAAAGTTCAGCTGCTCTAGTAGGTCTTTCCTGACATTTTCTTAGTCGCGTCCTACACAAAAGCCTTGGTCCGCAGAGAGCTTCTAAAGCATCAGAGGGATCTCATTGTTAAAAGGTATCAGTCAGGAGAAGGGTACAAAAGAATTTCCAAGGCATTAGATATACCATGGAACACAGTGAAGACAGTCATCATCAAGTGGAGAAAATATGGCACAACAGTGACATTACCAAGAACTGGACGTCCCTCCAAAATTGATGAAAAGACGAGAAGAAAACTGGTCTGAATTATGAACAGTTCCAAATACCAGTCAACATTGGCACAAAACCCTCAGGCTTCTGCTAGAAAGCTGAACATGAAAGGAACTTCATCTTTCAACATGACAATGACCCAAAGCATACATTCAAATCAACAAAGGAATGGCTTCACCAGAAGAAGATTACATTTTTGGAATGGCCCAGCCAGAGCCCAGACCTGAATCCAATTGAAAATCTTTGGGATGATCTGAAGAGGGCTGTGCACAAGAGATGCCCTCGCAATCTGACAGATTTAGAGTGTTTTTGCAAAGAAGAGTGAGCAAATCTTGCCAAGTCAAGATGTGCCATGCTGATACTCATAACCAAAAAGACTGAGTGCTGTAATAAAATCAAAAGGTGCTCCAACAAAATATTAGTTTAAGGGTGTTCACACTTATGCAATCATATTATTTTAGTTTTTTATTTTTATTTCCCTTTACCTAAAATATATCAGTTTGTTTTTCAATTGAGTTGTACAGTTTATAGGTCACACTAAAGGTGGAAAAAGTTCTGAAATGATTTATCTTTGTCTTATTTTGTTACATCACAGAAACCTGACATTTTAACAGGGGTGTGTAGACTTTTTATATCAACTGTATATGTGTGTGTGTATATGTATGTATTGGGTACTTGTAAAGCGCGGCTAATCGCCTGCAAGGGTCTCAAGGCGCTGCTTATTTTATCGACCTTGGAAGGATGAAAGGCTGAGTGGACCTCGCCAGGGATCGAACCTGCAACCCCCCTTGGGTTGCTACAGAGCTCAGCCACAGTGCCTTAGCATGCTGAGCTATCTGATATAGATATATATATATATATATATATATATATATATATATATATATATATATATATATATATATATATATATATATATATATATATATATATATATATATATATATATATATATATATATATATATATATATATATATATATAGAGAGAGAGAGAATGAATGAATTACCTTTTCTGTCAATGATTTTGTAATACTTTTGGTAAGGCTATGCAAGTTCTTATATGCAATGTGTTTTTCATGCTAGGTCATGCGGATGACTCTCAGTACCCTAAACTGGAGAAGGCGAGAGATGGTCAGGTGGTTGGTAACCTGTGCCACAGAAGTTGGTACGTATCCAATGGCTTATTTTATCACCTGTATAACATGCTTTTGCTATTCACATAATCTAATACATGCACTTGTATGTCCAGGCTATATTCTTATTAGACAGAGAAACATGGTCATTTTTTCTCTGAGTGATTAATCTAAACTAAGCAGATAACCCCTTCACTGCCAAGCTGTTTCACGTACTTGTGCCAGAGCCGTTGTTTGGTATCAATTTCAGTGCTTTTTCTGTGTCTGCTTTTTCTCTCTGTTCTGGTGAGATTCTATAAGCTTGCCTTGTCACTATTACGAGGTTCCTCAGGTGTTGTTTTAAAGGTAATTTTTACCCTGGGAACTGTGTTTCTCATTAAGGGGAGATCACTAAAGAGCTTCATGTGAAGGAGACACAATATAATGCTCAGTAAAATAAATGCAATTCATTTGTACTTTGGATAGCTTGAAGGGACACTAAACCCCCAAAAAATCTTTAATGATTCAGCAATTTTAAGAAACGTTCTAATTTACTCCTATTATCAATTTTTTTCCGTTCTCTTGCTATCTTTATTTAAAAAGCTGGAATGTAAAGCTTAGTAAGCGGTCCATTTTTGGTTCAGAACCTGGGTAATACTTGCTTATTGGTTGCCTTAATGTAGTCACCAATAAGCAAACGCTATCCAGGGTGTTGAACCTAAAATGGACTGGCTCCTAAGCTTTACATTCCTGCTTTTTTTTAAAATAAGATAGCAAGAGAACGAAAAATTGATAATAGGAGTAAATTAGAAAGTTGCTTAAAATTGCTCTATCTGAATCATGAAAGAAAAAAAATGGGTTTAGTGTCCCTTTAAGAAACATTTATAAATCACAAAAAAGGTTATAAAATGACACGGTCTCTGACTACTTTATATCGTCGCCCGGCTGGCAAATCTTTGTGTAGAACACTGCGGAAATCAGAAGAATGTCAATTTTGTTTTTTTATCTGTCTTGTTGTTTGTGCAGAAAATGTTTGATTCAAATATCTAACCATAAAAATATATCAGATTGTTTTAAAACTACACATAATTCTGATTTCACAAAGGAGTTACCTCTGCCCAAATTCACTTGGTGAAGAAAAGAAAACAAAATTACCCTCCAATTATAAAATATGTGCACCAAAAAGCATCCTATATAGAATTAAAAAATATTGTATATTTTTACAGTCACCCATTTATTTTGATACCTGATAGATAGATAGATAGATAGATAGATAGATAGATAGATAGTTTAGAGGGACATCTATGAGCCCTAACAGCACAAATGAGGTCTCTCATCCTCTCTTATTAAATCTGTAATAAACTCCATCTATTAAAATATACCTGGTGTGGTGATTACCGTTTTAACCAGTGATCGCCTGCATCATAGAAAGCCATGAAGTTTAAAGGAATATAAAAGTGCAACAAGAAAATGCTCTTAGTTAAACCATTTTATTATTGCACTATTGGTTGTATAGAACTGTGTATTTAACCCTTGCAAATAAACACATAGATTAATTCAGCTCCAGAGCTAGCTGTACACATCTTAGTGAGTCAATGACAGGAGGCATGTGTAAAGCCACCAATCACCAGCTAGCTCTCAGTAGTGTAGGATATGTACGTATCTGTTTTTAACAAAGGATAGAAAAAAAAGTTTAAAATTTACTTCTAATATCAAATTAGCTTTTTTCTCATGCTATTCTTTGTTGAAGAGATACCTAGGTAGGTGTAGCGTGCGCATGTCTTTAGCACTGCATGACAGGAAATAGTGTTGCCATCTAGTGCTCTTGCTAATGTATAACGTTAGTACTACATGACATGAAATAGTGCTGCCCTCTAGTGCTCTTGCTAATGTATAACATTAGTACTACATGACAGGAAATAGTGCTGCCATCTAGTGCTCTTGCTAATGTATAACATTATTACTACATGACAGGAAATAGTGCTGCCATCTAGTGCTCTTGCTAATGTATAACATTATTACTACATGACAGGAAATAGTGCTGCCATCTAGTGCTCTTGCTAATGTATAACATTAGTACTACATGACAGGAAATAGTGCTGCCATCTAGTGCTCTTGCTAATGTATAACATTATTACTACATGACAGGAAATAGTGCTGCCATCTAGTGCTCTTGCTAATGTATAACATTAGTACTACATGACAGGAAATAGTGCTGCCATCTAGTGCTCTTGCTAATGTGTAACATTAGTACTACATGACAGGAAATAGTGCTGCCATCTAGTGCTCTTGCTAATGTGTAACATTAGTACTACATGACAGGAAATAGTGCTGCCATCTAGTGCTCTTGCTAATGTATAACATTAGTACTGCATGACAGGAAATAGTGCTGCCATCTAGTGCTCTTGCTAATGTATAACATTAGTACTGCATGACAGGAAATAGTGCTGCCATCTAGTGCTCTTGCTAATGTATAACATTAGTACTACATGACAGGAAATAGTGCTGCCCTCTAGTGCTCTTGCTAATGTATAACATTAGTACTACATGGCAGGAAATAGTGCTGCCCTCTAGTGCTCTTGCTAATGTATAACATTAGTACTACATGACAGGAAATAGTGCTGCCATCTAGTGCTCTTGCTAATGTATAACATTAGTACTGCATGACAGGAAATAGTGCTGCCCTCTAGTGCTCTTGCTAATGTATAACATTAGTACTACATGACAGGAAATAGTGCTGCCCTCTAGTGCTCTTGCTAATGTATAACATTAGTACTACATGACAGGAAATAATGCTGCCATCGAGTGCGCTTGCTAATGTATAACATTAGTACTACATGACAGGAAATAGTGCTGCCCTCTAGTGCTCTTGCTAATGTATAACATTAGTACTGCATGACAGGAAATAGTGCTGCCATCTAGTGCTCTTGCTAATGTATAACATTAGTACTGCATGACAGGAAATAGTGCTGCCATCTAGTGCTCTTGCTGATGTATAACATTAGTACTACATGACAGGAAATAGTGCTGCCATCTAGTGCTCTTTCTCATGTATAACATTAGTACTGCATGACAGGAAATAGTGCTGCCATCTAGTGCTCTTGCTAATGTATAACATTAGTACTACATGACAGGAAATAATGCTGCCATCTAGTGCTCTTGCTAATGTATAACATTAGTACTACATGACAGGAAATAGTGCTGCCATCTAGTGCTCTTGCTAACGTATAACATTAGCACTACATGACAGGAAATAGTGCTGCCATCTAGTGCTCTTGCTAACGTATAACATTAGCACTACATGACAGGAAATAGTGCTGCCATCTAGTGCTCTTGCTAATATATAACATTAGTACTACATGACAGGAAATAGTGCTGCCATCTAGTGCTCTTGCTAATGTATAACGTTGCAAAACTGCTGCCATATAGTGATGAAGACACGTGCACACTCCTGAGCTTACAGCCCTGCTTTTCGAGAAAGGACAGCAAGAAAACAAAGAAAATGTAATAATAGAAGTAAATTGGAAAGTTGTTTAAAATTTTACTCTCTGAATCCTGAAAGAATTTTTTTGGGTTTTGTGTCCCTTAAAAAGTATCTTAAAATGACATGCCCCGTCTGAATCATGCAATTTAAGACTTTCCTATTGGGGATGTGCATTTGTATCCTTTGTAAAAGATCGAATGCGGAAGTTAGCAGCTGCAGCAGTTGGTGCCCTTCGGATATTTTCGCATTCGGATTGATTTGTGTAAAAGATCCAGACTCTAAGATCCTGTTTTTGCACAGATCTCAGTGTGGGGATCTTTTACAGGAATCAACCCGGCTCGAAAAATATCCGAAGGGCACCAACTGCTGCAGCTGCTAACTTCCGCATTTGGGTGCTCTTAAAGGATACAAATGTACGTCCCTATTTCCTATCCCTTTAACTGCTGGTGCAAGTGGCCACCATTGTTACACTGCTTGTCTGCATTTTACAATATCAGCCCCCTCTTTCAGACAGACAGGGATCCTTTGTCTCGTGGAACAGAAGTAAGGTTCCCTTATTCTGTAACACAACATCCTGACTGTTCACACTATTTTTGTCCTTCTCCTTTGCTTGTTATCTGTGAAATAAGTATGTACAAATAAGTTCTATCCACACGAGAATTGCCAGTCTGTGTTGTCTGAATTCTGTTTTCTCATTATTTTACTTACAAGGGATCATTTTGCTCCTTTCCTGTTGCATAAAAGTAAAAACATAGTGCTTTACCCTAATCTTCCTTTTGTGTCCCCAGGTGTGCGTGCCCTCGTCAGCATCCTGCAGAGCTGGTACTCTCTCTTCACACCCACAGAAGCCACCAGCATTGTGGCAGCTGCGGCCACTTCCCACAGCACAGTGCTAAGACTCAATCTGGACTACCCGCAAAGGGAGGAGTTGGCCAGCTGCGCACGGACTTTGGCCTTGCAGTGTGCAATGAAGGACCCGCAGAACTGTGCACTTTCAGCTCTAACCTTGTGCGAGAAGGATCACACAGCTTTTGAGACAGCTTATCAGATTGCAGTGGATGCAGCATCTGGGGGTATGACCTATTCCCAGTTATTTACAATTGCCCGTTACATGGAGCACCGTGGCTACCCACTTCGGGCTTTTAAACTTTGCTCACTAGCTATGAACCACCTTAACTTGGCATACAACCAAGATACTCACCCAGCCATTAATGATGTCCTGTGGGCTTGTTCTCTTAGTCACTCGCTAGGCAAAAATGAGCTGGCAGCACTGGTACCCCTAGTGGTAAAAAGTGTGCACTGTGCCACTGTACTGTCGGACATACTTCGCAGATGCACCCTGACTGCTCCCGGCCTGGCAGGCATCCCCGGACGACGGAACTCTGGCAAGTTGATGTCAACAGACAAACCTCCCCTACGGCAGCTGCTAGATGCAGCAATTGCAGCCTATATAAATACCACCCACTCCCGCCTCACTCACATCAGCCCTAGACACTACGGGGAATTCATTGAGTTCTTGAGTAAAGCTCGAGAAACGTTCATGCTTGGACAGGACGGCTTGCTACAGTTTGCCCAATTCATAGACAATTTGAAACAGATCTATAAGGGCAAGAAAAAACTGATGATGTTGGTGAGGGAGCGATTTGGCTGATGCGCCTAATTAACCTAATTCCATGCCTCCGTTTCCTGCTCACAATTGTGAAGTACTCCCTCTGCTCCCTTAAGTACCTCAGTCCTACGGTCTAGGAGCCTGAGCCATGACAGCTTTACAAAGAGGTCTCATGTTGCATTAGATCTTGCCAAGCATATACTGTCATTCTTGTTTGCCCTTCATTGCTGGAGAAGGTTGCTGATTCTCTACAATAAAAAGCAAGTAAGGGATTGAAAATTAGTTAGTTCTTTGCAATATTTATGGCGTCTTGTTTCAAGGCTGCTTGTGGCTTGAGTAGTAGTACTAGCTGTTATACGTTGTAGATTATTTCAAACAAAGTGTGGTGGGATTTAGTACATTCTAAAAAAAATGTAGCGTCCTGTACAAGGAATTTGATCTACAGCACACGGTACTGTCCAGGTTACCTATTGAAGGATGTTCACATTGTCTGTAAATGTGAGTAGACTAGTTGTTATTACTTGCTGAAGTGAATGAGTTGGTCTTCTCCAGCACTGAAGACAATACATATATTTTCAACAACAACAAAGAATGTTATTAGGCTAATTTCTCAGTAGTTGTAGTGTTTGAATTAAAATTGATTAAGGTCCAGCGGTCATTTTGAAAACACGTAAGTGAAAAAAAAAAAAAAATCAAAAAGTTTAGAATCTGATTCTAGAGATTGCAGGACCCAAATGGTTTATTCCTATCCATAAAATGTATAATCTATGTGGATGCACTTGCAGAATAAGGATCAGTGCAGTTCTTTCACCAAAAATCTCCACAATTTTTAGACTATTTGTAGATATTAAGGCTTTCACCAATCCATACATTTATATTTGCTTTAAGGTCCCCCTACAAATAATAAAGGAAACACAATTGTTGCGTGTGTTAAAGGACAAAAGGGAGGCTTGCCAGAAAGGAAAACTAGAACTAGCATAGGTTCTGCCAACTATTAATCCAAAGGCAAAGCAAATCCTATCTGTAAGGAGTTCCTGGCACATTCCTTTTACAGAGCCTTCCAGCTAACAAGTGAGCCTGGGTAAACCATTCTTACTTACTACAGATTACTTCTATATTTGCTTTTGACTTCTACACAATAACTTGTAATCACATGACCTACGAGTAGAAATTGATGACCAATGCTTAATCCACCTTTTCCATGTTGTTGGCTTCTTGAGGGCATGAAAAGTCTTCTTGTGCATGATGGGCTATGTTTGCTCCAACGTAGATGAAATCCAAAACAATCTATTTGAATATTTTGCTTTCTGGAAAGTGTAAACTTGTAATGTTCAGATTTACTCTACAAAAAATAATACTTTCCTGAACAACCAGTGAAACTGGTCTCCGGATAAGCAAGAAGACGGTGCTTTTAAAATAGAAATTTTAACAAGGCAATTTTTTTTTATTTTATTTATGTATTTATTTTGTAGAAAAAGACTGATAAGCCAGTGATAATGCAGTGGACCTGAAGTCAACTAAAAGGACAGTGGTTTATATTAATTTAAAGGGACATTAAACTCAGGATTGATTTAACAATAACATGTTTAGTTATGCATAGTGCAAAAAAAAAAATATGTTTGAGGTGTATTTTCATTGTTTATTTTGGCTGCTTTTCCTGTAATTTACTACTAAAGTATTTTTAACTGCCCCCAGAGAGGATGGAGTACATCTTGTTAGATAAAAAAAAAATTGTAACCCTGCAAAATTCTACACGGGTATTACTTGTTCTGAGCAAAAGTTTAGTTATATTTGTCCTTAATTGGACACAGTGAACAAAATAGAACAATACTTAAGATTTTTCACAGAATATGTTCCTGGATTGCAAAACTGTGCAAATTTCACTAATATAACACTTTTAAATGTTTTTAATACATGTGTTCTGTACAGATCTTCTGCAACACTGTTGATAATACTATGCATATATTTTTTAAAAATCACTTTAACGTCCCTTTAAATTATGCGTTGTTTTCAGCACATGAAGGCAAATAGTATTCAGTAACACGTGAACGAGATCTGAGGGGTGATAGAAAATCATTAATGTGAACAATTTAGGTACCAGGTGTGAAATAAAGCTGCCGGTTGTTCTCTTCTCCTGCACAGACTGTACGCAGACTCTTTTGTCAGGGGCTTGACAACCTTGTTGGTAATTATTTAGGCTGTGGTACCAGGCGAAAGCTCTGATATAACAAAGCTTTACATAAACTGTAATGCCGATTCTTTTACTATGCCACTGTTTCTGTAACTTGCATACCCCAAATCTCTGCAAAATAAACTCCCAGAACATAATATGCAGGTCTTTCATGTGCTTGTGCAACTGTATTCTCCCGGCTCTGTTATAACTCTTATTAAATCTGACAGTGGAACATTAACACTTTACAGGAAGGTTCAAATAAATTGTGGTATCCTGCTAATGGCTCCTTACAAATCCCGGAAGACAGATCGATATAGTAATGGCACTGGGGTCCCCTATTCCTCTAGTTAGTTAGTGAGTGTATTTTTGTTAAAGGCTCGGCTGCTATTACCCACACTCAGAAACAGCCTCTCTGGCTTAGTCCAGCCCCTTCCGAATCATGAAGGGAAGCGTTTCCCTCCTCGCTGAACAGACTGCAAGCCAAACTCAGGGAACAAGTAAATTGTAATGATAAAGCATTTATCTACCTGTAAATAGATAATATATGTCGGTTATGTAAAGTTCTAATTATTTATTCTGTCTTTCTTTTCTGCAGGGCGATGGTATACTTGAATGCTTTTTTATTTTTTTTTTGCTTTATTTTTTCCTCGCTTGGCGCAGGGCTTTAAATGTGTTTCTTTCAGAGACCCTTCTCAGGAGGGAGGAGATCATATAGGTGTGCAATGAACATTATCTGATCAGGCAGTAAGCAGCTGTTAACCCTTTAGAGTGAGGAGAGTGCAGCACTGTGTCAAGGAGTTGAGTACAGATAAAATCTGGTTTCCCATCACTTTTGACTATTTTAGATTGTGATGGGAAACAGTCACTACTGCTTTGTCATAATTATTTGCAATAAAGTGTTGTGGTTATATACCGCGCTGATTAGCTCGGCCTATTTCAGGCCTTGTTAGTTACAAACCTTCTAAAACACTCAGATTTTACCTCCTCTGTAAATAAATATCACTTTTAAACAGTAAAAAGACCAAACCGAGCGCAGATCAGAGGAAAGCGGTTTAAATGATGACAGTGACTATAGCGTTTTTTTATTTTTAGCACAACTTAAATCCCCCTTTACCTATAAGGTTTGGCTAATGCAGCTTTAGCAGTTAAGACGGACACTGAGATTTAGCAATAAGCAACGTGTAGCAGAGAGCTGAGGATTCCTGGAGCCCAAAATGAACAATATCCTGTGAATGCTCTAACATTCGCTCCTCTACACCTTTTTTTTTTAACTTTAAAACTTTATTCCATACCGTTGTCCATCATCCCCATATTTACTAGTAAATTGTCCTCTCTGTATTTACTTTCTGTTTGTTGGCTTTACGAATAGGCTGAGTGCAACCCAAGCTTCCAACTAATACGAGGATGTTGGTGTAAGAGCCACATCTCTATTAAGATGTTGACTGTTTCACAATTTTTTTTTCTGTGTATTGTATCTGTGCAGCTTCTCTACACATCCCCAATTTAAAAAACACACCTGCTTTCCCTCAGTATTCATTGCCACATATGTATCATTGTTTTTATTTTTTACAGGATTTAATTTGTATGCTCTCTAATTTGATATTTTTGTGCAACCTTTTAATGTTAATATTAATTAAAAAAAAAAACCCTATTTATGTATTGCTGATACCATTTTATATGAATTGTGTTGAAAATTTCAGTGCTTTTTTTATGAATAAATTGTGGATCACAAAGATGTCTCAATCTGATTTAATCCGGGGACGGGGTATCTGGATAACTGTACAGGCATTGCAGATCATTTTAGAGCACTAGAATCCCAAAACTTTAGACATGGCGATGCGCTCATGACTGTGTACATGTAATTCAGTGGTTTTTAAACAATATTTCTCCAACATAGGTGTGTCCGGTCCACGGCGTCATCCTTACTTGTGGGATATTCTCTTCCCCAACAGGAAATGGCAAAGAGCCCAGCAAAGCTGGTCACATGATCCCTCCTAGGCTCCGCCTACCCCAGTCATTCTCTTTGCCGTTGTACAGGCAACATCTCCACGGAGATGGCTTAGAGTTTTTTAGTGTTTAACTGTAGTTTTTATTATTCAATCAAGAGTTTGTTATTTTGAAATAGTGCTGGTATGTACTATTTACTCAGAAACAGAAAAGAGATGAAGATTTCTGTTTGTATGAGGAAAATGATTTTAGCAACCGTCACTAAAATCCATGGCTGTTCCACACAGGACTGTTGAGAGCAATTAACTTCAGTTGGGGGAACAGTGAGCAGTCTCTTGCTGCTTGAGGTATGACACATTCTAACAAGACGATGTAATGCTGGAAGCTGTCATTTTCCCTATGGGATCCGGTAAGCCATGTTTATTACGATCGTAAATAAGGGCTTCACAAGGGCTTATTAAGACTGTAGACTTTTTTTGGGCTAAATCGATTCATTATTAACACATATTTAGCCTTGAGGAATCATTTTATTTGGGTATTTTGATATAATAATATCGGCAGGCACTGTTTTAGACACCTTATTCTTTAGGGACTTTCCCAAAGCATAGGCAGAGCCTCATTTTCGCGCCGGTGTTGCGCACTTGTTTTTGAGAGGCATGGCATGCAGTCGCATGTGAGAGGAGCTCTGATACTTAGAAAGACTTTCTGAAGGCGTCATTTGGTATCGTATTCCCCTTTGGGCTTGGTTGGGTCTCAGCAAAGCAGATACCAGGGACTGTAAAGGGGTTAAAGTTCAAAACGGCTCCGGTTCCGTTATTTTAAGGGTTAAAGCTTCCAAATTTGGTGTGCAATACTTTTAAGGCTTTAAGACACTGTGGTGAAAATTTGGTGAATTTTGAACAATTCCTTCATGTTTTTTCGCAATTGCAGTAATAAAGTGTGTTCAGTTTAAAATTTAAAGTGACAGTAACGGTTTTATTTTAAAACGTTTTTTTGTACTTTGTTATCAAGTTTATGCCTGTTTAACATGTCTGAACTACCAGATAGACTGTGTTCTGAATGTGGGGAAGCCAGAATTCCTATTCATTTAAATAAATGTGATTTATGTGACAATGACAATGATGCCCAAGATGATTCCTCAAGTGAGGGGAGTAAGCATGGTACTGCATCATTCCCTCCTTCGTCTACACGAGTCTTGCCCACTCAGGAGGCCCCTAGTACATCTAGCGCGCCAATACTCCTTACTATGCAACAATTAACGGCTGTAATGGATAATTCTGTCAAAAACATTTTAGCCAAAATTAACACTTATCAGCGTAAGCGCGACTGCTCTGTTTTAGATACTGAAGAGCATGACGACGCTGATAATAATGTTTCTGAAGGGCCCCTAACCCAGTCTGATGGGGCCAGGGAGGTTTTGTCTGAGGGAGAAATTACTGATTCAGGGAACATTTCTCAACAAGCTGAACCTGATGTGATTACATTTAAATTTAAGTTGGAACATCTCCGCATTCTGCTTAAGGAGGTATTATCCACTCTGGATGATTGTGACAAGTTGGTCATCCCAGAGAAACTATGTAAAATGGACAAGTTCCTAGAGGTGCCGGGGCTCCCAGAAGCTTTTCCTATACCCAAGCGGGTGGCGGACATTGTTAATAAAGAATGGGAAAGGCCCGGTATTCCTTTCGTCCCTCCCCCCATATTTAAAAAATTGTTTCCTATGGTCGACCCCAGAAAGGACTTATGGCAGACAGTCCCCAAGGTCGAGGGAGCGGTTTCCACTTTAAACAAACGCACCACTATACCCATAGAGGATAGTTGTGCTTTCAAAGATCCTATGGATAAAAAATTAGAAGGTTTGCTTAAAAAGATGTTTGTTCAGCAGGGTTACCTTCTACAACCAATTTCATGCGTTGTCCCTGTCGCTACAGCCGCATGTTTCTGGTTCGATGAGCTGATAAAGGCGGTCGATAGTGATTCTCCTCCTTATGAGGAGATTATGGACAGAATCAATGCTCTCAAATTGGCTAATTCTTTTACCCTAGACGCCACTTTGCAATTGGCTAGGTTAGCGGCTAAGAATTCTGGGTTTGCTATTGTGGCGCGCAGAGCGCTTTGGTTGAAATCTTGGTCGGCTGATGCGTCTTCCAAGAACAAGCTACTTAACATTCCTTTCAAGGGGAAAACGCTGTTTGGCCCTGACTTGAAAGAGATTATCTCTGATATCACTGGGGGTAAGGGCCACGCCCTTCCTCAGGATCGGCCTTTCAAGGCAAAAAATAAACCTAATTTTCGTCCCTTTCGTAGAAACGGACCAGCCCAAAGTGCTACGTCCTCTAAGCAAGAGGGTAATACTTCTCAAGCCAAGCCAGCTTG
This sequence comes from Bombina bombina, assembly GCF_027579735.1. NCBI lineage: Eukaryota > Metazoa > Chordata > Amphibia > Anura > Bombinatoridae > Bombina > Bombina bombina. The sequence goes on along the minus strand of NC_069508.1, from coordinate 180,734,731 downwards.
GAGACCAATGCAAGGCTGGAACAAGGGAAAGCAGGCCAAGAAACCTGCCACTGCTACCAAGACAGCATGAAATGTTGGCCCCCGATCCGGGACCGGATCTGGTGGGGGGCAGACTCTCTCTCTTCGCTCAGGCTTGGGCAAGAGATGTTCTGGATCCTTGGGCGCTAGAAATAGTCTCCCAAGGTTATCTTCTGGAATTCAAGGGGCTTCCCCCAAGGGGGAGGTTCCACAGGTCTCAGTTGTCTTCAGACCACATAAAAAGACAGGCATTCTTACATTGTGTAGAAGACCTGTTAAAAATGGGAGTGATTCATCCTGTTCCATTAAGAGAACAAGGGATGGGGTTCTACTCCAATCTGTTCATAGTTCCCAAAAAAGAGGGAACGTTCAGACCAATCTTAGATCTCAAGATCTTAAACAAGTTTCTCAAGGTTCCATCGTTCAAGATGGAAACCATTCGAACTATTCTTCCTTCCATCCAGGAAGGTCAATTCATGACCACGGTGGATTTAAAGGATGCGTATCTACATATTCCTATCCACAAGGAACATCATCGGTTCCTAAGGTTCGCATTCCTGGACAAGCATTTCCAGTTCGTGGCGCTTCCTTTCGGATTAGCCACTGCTCCAAGGATTTTCACAAAGGTACTAGGGTCCCTTCTAGCTGTGCTAAGACCAAGGGGCATTGCTGTAGTACCTTACTTGGACGACATTCTGATTCAAGCGTCGTCCCTTCCTCAAGCAAAGGCTCACACGGACATAGTCCTGGCCTTTCTCAGATCTCACGGATGGAAAGTGAACGTGGAAAAGAGTTCTCTATCTCCGTCAACAAGGGTTCCCTTCTTGGGAACAATAATAGACTCCTTAGAAATGAGGATATTTCTGACAGAGGCCAGAAAAACAAAACTTCTAGACTCTTGTCGGATACTTCATTCCGTTCCTCTTCCTTCCATAGCTCAGTGCATGGAAGTGATCGGGTTGATGGTAGCGGCAATGGACATAGTTCCTTTTGCGCGCATTCATCTAAGACCATTACAACTGTGCATGCTCAGTCAGTGGAATGGGGATTATACAGACTTGTCTCCGAAGATACAAGTAAATCAGAGGACCAGAGACTCACTCCGTTGGTGGCTGTCCCTGGACAACCTGTCACGAGGGATGACATTCCGCAGACCAGAGTGGGTCATTGTCACGACCGACGCCAGTCTGATGGGCTGGGGCGCGGTCTGGGGATCCCTGAAAGCTCAGGGTCTTTGGTCTCGGGAAGAATCTCTTCTACCGATAAATATTCTGGAACTGAGAGCGATATTCAATGCTCTCAAGGCTTGGCCTCAGCTAGCGAGGGCCAAGTTCATACGGTTTCAATCAGACAACATGACAACTGTTGCGTACATCAACCATCAGGGGGGAACAAGGAGTTCCCTAGCGATGGAAGAAGTGACCAAAATCATTCTATGGGCGGAGTCTCACTCCTGCCACCTGTCCGCTATCCACATCCCAGGAGTGGAAAATTGGGAAGCGGATTTTCTGAGTCGTCAGACATTGCATCCGGGGGAGTGGGAACTCCATCCGGAAATCTTTGCCCAAGTCACTCAGCTGTGGGGCATTCCAGACATGGATCTGATGGCCTCTCGTCAGAACTTCAAAGTTCCTTGCTACGGGTCCAGATCCAGGGATCCCAAGGCGGCTCTAGTGGATGCACTAGTAGCACCTTGGACCTTCAAACTAGCTTATGTGTTCCCGCCGTTTCCTCTCATCCCCAGGCTGGTAGCCAGGATCTATCAGGAGAGGGCGTCGGTGATCTTGATAGCTCCTGCGTGGCCACGCAGGACTTGGTATGCAGATCTGGTGAATATGTCATCGGCTCCACCTTGGAAGCTACCTTTGAGACGAGACCTTCTTGTTCAGGGTCCGTTCGAACATCCGAACCTGGTTTCACTCCAGCTGACTGCTTGGAGATTGAACGCTTGATCTTATCGAAGCGAGGGTTCTCAGATTCTGTTATCGATACTCTTGTTCAGGCCAGAAAGCCTGTAACTAGAAAGATTTACCACAAAATTTGGAAAAAATATATCTGTTGGTGTGAATCTAAAGGATTCCCTTGGGACAAGGTTAAGATTCCTAAGATTCTATCCTTCCTTCAAGAAGGATTGGAAAAAGGATTATCTGCAAGTTCCCTGAAGGGACAGATTTCTGCCTTGTCTGTGTTACTTCACAAAAAGCTGGCAGCTGCGCCAGATGTTCAAGCCTTTGTTCAGGCTCTGGTTAGAATTAAGCCTGTTTACAAACCTTTGACTCCTCCTTGGAGTCTCAATTTAGTTCTTTCAGTTCTTCAGGGGGTTCCGTTTGAACCCTTACATTCCGTTGATATTAAGTTATTATCTTGGAAAGTTTTGTTTTTAGTTGCAATCTCTTCTGCTAGAAGAGTTTCAGAATTATCTGCTCTGCAGTGTTCTCCTCCTTATCTGGTGTTCCATGCAGATAAGGTGGTTTTACGTACTAAACCTGGTTTTCTTCCAAAAGTTGTTTCTAACAAAAACATTAACCAGGAGATTATCGTTCCTTCTCTGTGTCCGAAACCAGTTTCAAAGAAGGAACGTTTGTTGCACAATTTGGATGTTGTTCGCGCTCTAAAATTCTATTTAGATGCTACAAAGGATTTTAGACAAACATCTTCCTTGTTTGTTGTTTATTCCGGTAAAAGGAGAGGTCAAAAAGCAACTTCTACCTCTCTCTCTTTTTGGATTAAAAGCATCATCAGATTGGCTTACGAGACTGCCGGACGGCAGCCTCCCGAAAGAATCACAGCTCATTCCACTAGGGCTGTGGCTTCCACATGGGCCTTCAAGAACGAGGCTTCTGTTGATCAGATATGTAGGGCAGCGACTTGGTCTTCACTGCACACTTTTACCAAATTTTACAAGTTTGATACTTTTGCTTCTTCTGAGACTATTTTTGGGAGAAAGGTTTTGCAAACCGTGGTGCCTTCCATTTAGGTGACCTGATTTGCTCCCTCCCTTCATCCGTGTCCTAAAGCTTTGGTATTGGTTCCCACAAGTAAGGATGACGCCGTGGACCGGACACACCTATGTTGGAGAAAACAGAATTTATGTTTACCTGATAAATTACTTTCTCCAACGGTGTGTCCGGTCCACGGCCCGCCCTGGTTTTTTTTTTTAATCAGGTCTGATAATTTATTTTCTTTAACTACAGTCACCACGGTACCATATGGTTTCTCCTATGCAAATATTCCTCCTTAACGTCGGTCGAATGACTGGGGTAGGCGGAGCCTAGGAGGGATCATGTGACCAGCTTTGCTGGGCTCTTTGCCATTTCCTGTTGGGGAAGAGAATATCCCACAAGTAAGGATGACGCCGTGGACCGGACACACCGTTGGAGAAAGTAATTTATCAGGTAAACATAAATTCTGTTTTTGCTCTGGGACACACTTGCTGTAGTTTTGAAATTTATGTGACCCCCTAAATTGGTTTCATTAAAGGACTAGTCAACACAGTAGATGTGCATAATCCACAAATGCAAGGTAACAAGACAATGCAATTGCACTTAATCTGAACTTTAAATGAGTAGTAGATTTTTTTTTTCTGACAATTTTAAGTTTTGTCTATTTCCACTCCCCCTGTACCATGTGACAGCCATCAGCCAATCACATGCATACATGTACCATGTGACAGCCATCAGCCAATCACACATGCATACATGTACCATGTGACAGCCATCAGCCAATCACACATGCATACATGTACCATGTGACAGCCATCAGCCAATCACACATGCATACATGCTTATTCTGTGAATTCTTGCACATGCTCAGTAGGAGCTAGTGACTCATTTAAATATAAAAATGTAATAATGGAAGTAAATTGGGAAGTTGTTTAAAATTGCATGCTCTATCTGAATAATGAGTTTGAGTTTGACTTGAGTGTCCCTTTAATGTAAAATGATGGTAAAACAAAATGCTGAAATATATATACTAGGCTATAAGCCTGCCCAGAGGGCAAAAAAACTACAAACCTAAAATTACACACAAAAAAAAATAAACAAAGCTAACTAAAATAAAAAATTTAAACCTAAACTAATACCCCTATAAAAAAATCCCCTAATCTAATACTAAACTACCAATAGCCCTTAAAAGGGCTTTTGTAGGGCATTGCCATAAGTTAAACAGCTTTTACCTAAACAAATTACCAATTACGCCCTAACAGTAAAAACTAACACTAAAAACTAAACTACTCATTGCCCCTAAAGGGGCATTTGTATGGGCATTGCCCTTAAAAGGGAATTCCACTCTTTTACTGCCCTTAAAAGGGCAGTCTGCTCTTTTCCAGTGGTGGGGCACTAGAAACCACCACTTGAAAAAGCCCCACCCCCAGATGACTCCACCCACTACACACAATTGTTTTTAACCCCTAAAAGCTATGTATGCTAGTGTGTGTGTGTATATGTATGTATATGTATGTGTGTATATATATATATATATATATATATATATATATATATACACATACATATACATACAGTTGATATAAAAAGTCTACACACCCCTGTTAAAATGCCAGGTTTCTGTGATGTAAACAAAATGAGACAAAGATAAATCATTTCAGAACTTTTTCCACCTTTAACATGACCTTTAAACTATGCAACTCAATTGAAAAACAAACTGAAATCTTTTAGTTGAAGGGAAGTAAAAATAAAATAATATGGTTGCATAAGTGTGCACACCCTTAAACTAATACTTTGTTGGAGCACCTTTTGATTTTATTACAGCACTCAGTCTTTTTGGGTATGAGTCTATCAGCATGGCACATCTTGATTTGGCAAGATTTGCCCACTCTTCTTTGCAAAAACACTCCAAATCTGTCAGATTGCGAGGGCATCTCCTGTGCACAGCCCTCTTCAGATCACCCCACAGATTTTCGATTGGATTCAGGTCTGGGCTCTGGCTGGGCCATTCCAAAACTTTAATCTTGTTCTGGTGAAGCCATTCCTTTGTTGATTTGGATGTATGCTTTGGGTCCTTGTCATGCTGAAAGATGAAGTTCCTCTTCATGTTCAGCTTTCTAGCAGAAGCCTGAAGGTTTGTGCCATATTGTCTGGTATTTGGAACTGTTCATAATTCCCTCTACCTTGACTAAGGCCCCAGTTCCAGCTGAAGAAAAACAGACCCAAAGCATGATGCTACCACCACCATGCTTCACTGTGGGTATGGTGTTCTTTTGGTGATATACAGTGTTGTTTTTGCGCCAAACATAACTTTTGGAATTATTGCCAAAAAGTTCAACCTTGGTTTCATCAGACCATAACACCTTTTCTCACATGCTTTTGGGAGACTTCAGGTGTGTTTTTGCTAAATTTAGTTGGGCTTGGATGTTTTTCTTCGTAAGAAAAGGCTTTCGTCTTGCCATTCTACCCCATAGCCCACACATAGGAAGAATACAGGAGATTGTTGTCACATGTACCACACAGCCAGTACTTGCCTGATATTCCTGCAGCTCCTTTAATGTTGCTGTAGGCCTCTTGGTAGCCTCCCAGACCAGTTCTCTTTTCGTCTTTTCATCAATTTTGTAGGGACATCCAGTTCTTGGTAATGTCATTGTTGTGCCATATGTTCTCCACTTGATGATGACTGTCTTAACTGTGTTCCATGGAATATCTAATTCCTTGGAAATTCTTTTGTACCCTTCTCCTGACTGATACCTTTTAACAATGAGATCCCTCTGATGCTTTGGAAGCTCTCTGTGGACCATGGCTTTTGCTGTGGGATGCGACTAAGAACATTTTAGGAAAGACCAACTAGAGCAGCTAAACTTTATTTGGGGTTAATCAGAGGCACTTTAAATGATGGCAGGTGTATGCTGACTCCTATTTAACATGATTTTGATTGTGATTGCTTAATTCTGAACACGGCTACATCCCCAGTTATAAGAGGGTGTGCACACTTATGCAACCACATTATTTTAGTTTTTTTTTTTTTTCCCTCCACCTAAAAGATTTTAGTTTGTTTTTCAATTGAGTTGTACAGTTTATAGGTCACATTAAAGGTGGAAAAAGTTCTCAAATGATTTATCTTTGTCTCGTTTTTTTACATAACGGAAATCTGACATTTTAACAGGGGTATGTGGACTTTTTATATCCACTGTATGTGTGTGTGTATATATATATATATATATATATATATATATATATATATATATATATATATATATATATATATATATATATATATATATATGCACACCACCCAACATTGTGTGAGCCTACACACACACACACATATATGTTTGTAGAGATGGTGTTTATATTTACCTAAAAGGCTTACAGAAATTATTAGTAAGGAGTGGGATAGGCCCGGTGTGCCCTTTTCCCCACCTCCTATATTTAGAAAAATGTTTCCAATAGATGCCACTACACGGGACTTATGGCAGACTGTCCCTAAGGTGGAGGGAGCAGTTTCTACTTTAGCAAAGTGTACCACTATCCCGGTTGAGGACAGTTGTGCTTTTTCAGATCCAATGGATAAAAAATGAGAGGGTTACCTTAAGAAAATGTTTATTCAACAAGGTTTTATTTTACAGCCCCTTGCATGCATTGCGCCTGTCACTGCTGCGGCGGCATTCTGGTTTGAGGCCCTGGAAGAGGCCATCCATACAGCTCCATTGACTGAAATTGTTGACAAGCTTAGAACTCTTAAGCTAGCTAACTCATTTGTTTCTGATGCCATTGTTCATTTGACTAAACTAACGGCTAAGAATTCCGGATTCGCCACCCAGGCGCGTAGGGCGCTATGGCTCAAATCCTGGTCAGCTGATGTGACTTCAAAGTCTAAATTACTCAACATTCCTTTCAAGGGGCAGACCTTATTCGGGCCTGGTTTGAAAGAAATTATTCCTGACATTACTGGAGGTAAGGTTCATACCCTTCCTCAGGACAGGGCCAAATCAAAGGCCAAACAGTCTAATTTTCGTGCCTTTCGAAATTTCAAGGCAGGTGCAGCATCAACTTCCTCTGCTTCAAAACAAGAGGGAACTTTTGCTCAATCCAAGCAGGCCTGGAAACCTAACCAGTCCTGGAACAAGGGCATCTAGTAGGGGGCAGACTCTCTTCGCCCAGGCGTTGGCACGAGATGTTCAGGATCCCTGGGCGTTGGAGATCATATCTCAGGGATATCTTCTGGACTTCAAAGCTTCTCCTCCACAAGGGAGATTTCACCTTTCAAGATTATCTGCAAACCAGATAAAGAAAGAGGCATTCCTAAGCTGCGTACAAGATCTCCTTGTAATGGGAGTGATCCATCCAGTTCCGTGGACGGAACAAGGACAGGGGTTTTATTCAAATCTGTTTGTGGTTCCCAAAAAAGAGGGAACCTTCAGACCAATTTTGGATTTAAAGATCCTAAACAAATTCCTCAGAGTTCCGTCATTCAAGATGGAAACTATTCGAACCATTTTACCCATGATCCAAGAGGGTCAGTACATGACCACAGTGGACTTAAAGGATGCCTACCTTCACATTCCGATTCACAAGAATCATCATCAGTTCCTGAGGTTTGCCTTTCTAGACAGGCATTACCAATTTGTAGCTCTTCCATTCGGGTTGGCTACAGCCCCAAGAATTTTTACAAAGGTTCTGGGCTCACTTCTGGCGGTCCTAAGACCGCGAGGCATAACAGTGGCTCCTTACCTGGACGATATCCTGATACAGGCGTCAAGCTTTCAAATTGCCAAATCTCATACAGAGATAGTTCTGGCATTCCTGAGGTCGCATGGGTGGAAAGTGAACGAAGAAAAGAGTTCTCTATCTCCTCTCACAAGGGTTTCCTTCCTAGGGACTCTAATAGATTCTGTAGAAATGAAAATTTACCTGACGGAGTCCAGGTTATCAAAACTTCTAAATGCTTGCCATGTTCTTCACTCCATTCCGCGCCCCATGGTGGCTCAGTGCATGGAAGTAATCGGCTTAATGGTAGCGGCGATGGACATAGTGCCATTCGCGCGCCTGCATCTCAGACCGCTGCAATTATGCATGCTCAGTCAGTGGAATGGGGATTACACAGATTTGTCCCCTCTACTAAATCTGGATCAGGAAACCAGAGATTCTCTTCTCTGGTGGTTATCTCGGGCCCATCTGTCCAAGGGTATGACCTTTCGCAGACCAGATTGGACAATTGTAACAACAGATACCAGCCTTCTAGGTTGGGGTGCAGTCTGAAACTCCCTGAAGGCTCAGGGTTCATGGACTCAGGAGGAGAAACTCCTCCCAATAAATATTCTGGAGTTAAGAGCAATATTCAATGCTCTTCTGGCTTGGCCTCAGCTAGCAACACTGAGGTTCATCAGATTTCAGTCGGACAACATCACGACTGTGGCTTACATCAACCATCAAGGGGGAACCAGGAGTTCCCTAGCGATGTCAGAAGTCTCCAAGATAATTCGCTGGGCAGAGACTCACTCTTGCCACCTGTCAGCAATCCATATCCCAGGTGTAGAGAACTGGGAGGCGGATTTTCTAAGTAGTCAGACTTTTCATCCGGGGGGAATGGGAACTCCATCCGGAGGTGTTTGCTCAATTGGTTCTCCGTTGGGGCAAACCAGAATTGGATCTCATGGCGTCTCGCCAGAATGCCAAGCTTCCTTGTTACAGATCCAGGTCCAGGGACCCAGAAGCGGCACTGATAGATGCTCTAGCAGCGCCTTGGTTCTTCAACCTGGCTTATGTGTTTCCACTGTTTCCTCTGCTCCCTCGTCTGATTGCCAAAATCAAACAGGAAAGAGCATCGGTGATATTGATAGCGTCTGCGTGGCCACGCAGGACCTGGTATGCAGGCCTAGTGGACATGTCATCCTTTCCACCATGGACTCTGCCTCTGAGACAAGACCTTCTAATAAAAGGTCCTTTCAATCATCCGAATCTACTTTCTCTGAGACTGACTGCATGGAGATTGAACGCTTGATCCTATCAAAGCGTGGCTTCTCCGAGTCAGTAATTGATACCTTAATACAGACACGAAAGCCTGTCACCAGGAAAATTTACCACAAGATATGGCGTAAATATCTTCATTGGTGTGAATCCAAGAATTACTCATGGAGTAGGGTTAGGATTCCTAGGATTATTGTCCTTCCTCCACGAGGGTTTGGACAAAGGATTATCAGCTAGTTCTTTAAAGGGACAGATTTCTGCTCTGTCTATTCTTTTACACAAGCGTCTGGCAGAAGTTCCAGACGTTCAGGCATTTTGTCAGGCTTTAGTTAGAATTAAGCCTGTGTTTAAACCTGTTGCTCCTCCATGGAGCTTAAACTTGGTTCTTAAAGTTCTTCAAGGGGTTCCGTTTGAACCCCTTCATTCTATTGATATCAAACTTCTTTCATGGAAAGTTCTTTTTCTGATGGCTATTTCCTCGGCTCGAAGAGTCTCAGAGTTATCTGCCTTACATTGTGATTCTCCTTATCTGATCTTTCATTCAGATAAAGTTGTTCTGCGTACAAAACCTGGGTTTTTACCTAAGGTGGTTTCTAACAAGAATATTAATCAAGAGATTGTTGTTCCATCATTATGTCCTAATCCTTCTTCAAAGAAGGAACGTCTTTTGCATAATCTAGACGTAGTCCGTGCCTTGAAGTTTTACTTACAGGCTACTAAAGATTTTCGCCAAACATCTAACCTGTTTGTTGTTTACTCTGGACAGAGGAGAGGTCAGAAGGCCTCGGCAACCTCTTTCTTTTTGGCTTCGGAGTATAATCCGTTTAGCCTATGAGACTGCTGGACAGCAGCCTCCTGAAAGGATTACAGCTCATTCTACTAGAGCTGTGGCTTCCATCTGGGCCTTTAAAAATGAGGCCTCTGTTGAACAGATTTGCAAGGCTGCAACTTGGTCTTCCCTTCATACTTTTTCCAAATTTTTCAAATTTTATACTTTTGCTTCTTCGGAGGCTGTTTTTGGGAGAGAGGTTCTACAGGCAGTGGTTCCTTCCGTTTAAGTTCCTGCCTTGTCCCTCCCATCATCCGTGTACTTTAGCTTTGGTATTGGTATCCCACAAGTAATGGATGATCCGTGGACTGGATACACTTAACAAGAGAAAACATAATTTATGCTTACCTGATAAATTTATTTCTCTTGTAGTGTATCCAGTCCACGGCCCGCCCTGTCCTTTTCAGGCAGGTCTAAATTTTAATTAAACTACAGTCACCACTGCACCCTATGGTTTCTCCTTTCTCGGCTTGTTTCGGTCGAATGACTGGATATGGCAGTGAGGGGAGGAGCTATATAGCAGCTCTGCTGTGGGTGATCCTCTTGCAACTTCCTGTTGGGAAGGAGAATATCCCACAAGTAATGGATGATCCGTGGACTGGATACACTACAAGAGAAATAAATTTATCAGGTAAGCATAAATTATGTTTTTGTACCAATACCGTTTATTCTGGAAGCCGCTCCAGCGCTTCCCCCGCCCATCGCAAGTCTCTTCATATGTCACCAATGACGAATCTGGCTTCCTCCAATCACGGTTCCCCTCAGTCAATGTTTGGCTCTGGGGGGGGGGGGGGAGCCGTGATTGGAGGAAGCCAGATTTGTCATTGGTGACGTATGAAGAGACTTGCGGGGGAAGCACTGGAGCGGCTTCCAGAATAAACGGTAAGTATTTGTACAAAAACAGGGAAATGTAAACTTTGATAACTGAAAATGCTGCTGTTTTTAATAGTATTTTTAAAAACAGGGCACTGATTCATCAAAGTTTACCTTCACTTTAAGTAGCTCAGTGCTTTAGACACAGCAATAAAGTGCTGTCAGGGAGGGAAGTATTCAGCTTGCTACGTACAGCTAAATAAACGGGCTGTGAGGGACAGGGCACTGATAAAAACATGGCACTGATTCATCAAAGTTTACCTTCACTTTAACCTCTTCTTATCTGAGCAGAGCTGTATCTAATCGTGCAGTGTGTACATACAGCTCCTGCTCTAACTGGGGAAATACTGTGCACACTTTATACACACTTTAATATCAATTAGACTGCATATAAATAAAACATTTATTTTAGCGTGCATGCTAGAATAAACTGTTTTATTTATATTACAGCAGCGGTGGTAGTAAAAAGCCCTGTTCCTAATAGTGAGAACTGGGCAGGACAGTGAAGCAGCTCTATGATGCGGAGCTGCAGCATGTGTATTGTTTTCCGGGCTGCACTATGAACACCATCCTTGAATTACTAAGTTCAAAATATTACCGGTGCCCCAGGCAGCTCCCAGTTTGCCTGCCACTTGTTTCAACTATTAGGAGGAAATAGATCATAATACCATTACCTTTTGGAGTTCATGCAGATGAGGCGCTTTAGGTTTGGGGAGATAAAAGCCTGGCTGGTGTTACCATCCTGATGATCTTTTTGCTTTCGGTTATACAAAACCCTGCCACTCAAGAAGCTGCCATCCAATGAGAGGAGTCCTTTGCTTTTTGTTTTTTAAGGACTCCTGGGCTTAGACGGCTGTAAGGAAAGTGAATTAGTCATGTGATAAACACCCAATAGGCACAGACTAAGCTTGTGTGAACTGGTCAAAAAACAGGGCAGATTTTTGAAACGCCGTTAGATTTCAATTATTTATTTCTAATGACACCGTGAGTCCACGGATCCTCTAATTACTATTGGGACTATCACTCCTGCCCACCAGGAGGCGGCAAAGAGCACCTCAGCAAAGCTGTTAAATATCACCTCCCTTCCCTCCCACCCCAGTCATTCTCTTTGCCTACGTTAAAGCAAGGAAGTGGTAAAGTTTAGGTGTTTGGAAAGATTCTTCAAGCAAGATTTTATTATTTTTCAGCAGTGCAAGATTGTTCTGCTTTATCTTAGGGTGTAGCCGTAGTCCATATCAGTCTCTTCAGTAGAGCAGTGGTGGCTTTCAAGCAATGGGAACTTGTGGGGTACAGTCCTCACTGCGCCTCCCATGTAGTTAATGCTGCCCTAATACTGAAAGCCTGAGTAAGATTACTCGGTCTTTATCTCTTTTTCCACAAATTCCATGTGAGGGAGAAGACCTCTCAAACCTAGTGAGCTGCTTTGCTGCCTGGCAGATCTATGAGGTAAGTGCTGAGTCTATTTTTTGTGGGCTTAAATGCAGGAAAAATTGGGCACTTTATTTCCATTAATAAATGGGACACAGGAATTTCTCCTATATGTTTGTGGAGAACATATAAAGGAAAGGCAGTATTAGTTATGGCAGGCACTGGGGCTGAGGAGTATTAGATACAGCTCATGTTTGGTGTGGTGTTCACTTCTCCCGGCGGCTTGACTTTATGAAACATTTTGCCGACTGGGAGGTTAATTTTTTAAACGCTCACAATGGGCGGGGCTAGCTGAGGTGGCAATGGCTGTTGCGCGCCTTTTCTCCTTCACTTCCTGATCGGAGGGGCGACTAGGTCAGTTAGCAGAGTTTCAGACAGAGGGAAGCGCAAGATAAACGCTTAATACAGCATTGCTAGACCGGACAGCTTTTCACTGTGCTTCAAGACAAGTTCTAGATTGCTTCTACTAAAGGGAATACTATCCGGTGCCAGCAGGGCAGGTAGGCTCCTCAGCAATGCTAAGCTGAGGTGTAGAGGTTGTCTGGAGTGTTTGTGTTTTTATCTATTTCCTTGCTACAAAAAATAAAAAAGTTGCATTTTAAATTTAAAGAGACAGTAACTTTTTTTGTTTTTTAATTTTATCAAAAATGTAAGTTTATTTAATGGTAATTTGTTCCATTGTGAGTTAAGATGGACCAAGAGGCCCTGCAAAATGTTACTTGTTCTTTGTTTTGATGCTAATGTGGCACCACCAATCCCTTTCTGTTCCTCATGTATTGAGAGAACTTTGAATAACAGGGATAGACTTTTTTCTGAGCCAACATTGTCTTAGGCGGATGCTGTCCAGGAGTCTAATGACAATGTTCAATATATGCTGCAGTGTTCTCAAGTGTCCCAAGTATCGCCCACACATGCGCTTCCTCTCTAACTCTGCCTGGAGTTACGTTGCAAGACATCGCTAGCCTCATGTCCTCTGCAGTATCTGATGCGTTAACTGCTTTTCCCATGCTGCAGGAAAAATTGCAAAAGGAAATGTAAAGAATCTGTGAGTAAGGCTTCTGACACAGTCGTGGCTATTGCGAATGTTCCCTCCCAGAAGTCTGAGGAGGAAGATACTTCGGTAGCATCTGAGGGTGAAATCTCAGACTCAGACAGTGTAACTCCTCCTGATGCTGAAGTTGTATCCTTCAGGTTTAAGCTGGAACACCTCAGTTTGTTACTTAAAGGGACAGTCTACCATAGAATTGTTATTGTTTTAAAAGATAGATAATAGATTTATTACCCATTCCCCAGTTTTGCATAACCAACACAGTTATATGAATATACTTTTTACCTCTGTGATTACCTTGTATCTAGGAACCTTCTTCCAGCCCCCTGATCACATGACTGTGACTGTTTATTATCTATTGTCTTAAATTTAGCATTGTTTTGTGCTAAATCTTAAATAACCCCCTGTGCCTGAACACAGTGTTATGTATATGGCCCACATGTACTTTCTGTCTCTTTGTGTTGAAAAGAGATTTAAAAAGCATGTGATAAGAGGCAGCCTTCAAAGGCTTAGAAATTAGCATATGAGCCTACCTATGTTTAGTTTAAACTAAGATTATCAGGAGAAAAAAAGCAAATTTGATGATAAAAGAAAATTGGAAAGTTGATTAAAATTAAAAGTCCTATCTGAATAATGAAAGTTTAATTTATACTAGACTGTCCCTTTAAGGAGGTTTTGGCTACCTTGGACAACTCCGACACTACGGTCATAGTCAATCCTAAGAAGTCTAGCAAGCTAAACAAGTATTTTGATGTAAACAGGGGAATGGTTCAGGTGTGTGCACTGTTGTTCCTTTAGGGGTATAACGAGTCTTTTGATATGAGGAAATATATGAAAATAATTTAGAAAAGCCGCTGCATGAATATGGCTGTTTAAATATAGAAATGTGACGGTGTTCCCCAAACTACCCTCACAATTCAGTTCACAAGGGAAACACTTTCAGATATCCATATGTCAAGTATTAATATACAAATTGACTCACCACTGCCTTGTCCCTTGGTAGAATACCTCCTTTTATTCGGATGCTGTGTCCAGTGTTGGTGGGAAAGTCAGGCCAATTTTTTTGCACCTCTTTCTTTCATTATCCAGGTATCCTCAATTTTTGCCTGGCGATTTTATTTGTTGGCGCTTGAAAATCCACATAAATCCCTTGGATATAAACACTCCAATGCAGCGTGCTGCAAGCTCACCAACCGCAGTATGTATCCATAACCTGTGCTCACTGTTTGGCCAAATAGCATACAAACTTCAGAAAAAATGTATAACAGGAGCACCAGGTGTGAGGATAAAACTTTAAACTTTATTTGAATTAAAGGGTATCATAACCCCTGGGTAAGAACATACACAAATATTAGTCAAACAGATGAACAAAGGGCTAACCCTTTGTTCATCTGTTTGACTAATATTTGTGTATGTTCTTACCCAGGGGTTATGATACCCTTTAATTCAAATAAAGTTTAAAGTTTTATCCTCACACCTGGTGCTCCTGTTATACATTTTTTTCTGAAGTATTTTGATGTACCTTCCATGGTAGAGGTTTTCCCTGTACCAGATCAGGCTACAGAGATTATAGCTAGGGAATGGGAGAGACTGGGTATCCATTTTCTCCATCCCCTATTTTTAAAAAGATGTTTCCTATAGCAGATTCTAGCAAGGAGTCTTGGCAGACGGTCCCCAAGGTGTAAGGGGTAATTTCCACTTTAGCTAAGAGAACCACTATTCCCTTAGAGGATAGTTGTTCCTTTAAAGATCCTATGGATAAGAAGTTAGAGTGGTTGCTCAAAAAGATGTATGTTCACCAGGGTTTGCAATGGCAACCTGCGGTGTGCATTGCTACCGTCACTAGTGTGGCAGCATACTGGTTTGATGCGTTGAGATTCTATTCAGACAGACACTCCCCTTGAAGAGATCCAGGATAGGATCAAGGCCCTTAAGTTAGCCAATTCTTTTATTACTGATGCTTCCCTACAGGTTATCAAGCTGGGAGCTAAAATTTCTGGGTTTGCCGTACTGGCCCACAGAGCCTTATGGTTAAAAACCTGGTCTACGGATGTGTCGTCTAAGTCTAAGCTTTTGGCGATTCCTTACAAGGGTAAGACCTTGTTTGGGCCAGGATTGGCAAAGATTTTTTCCGACATTACGAGTGTAAAGGGCCATTTCCTCCCTCAGGATAAGAGGAATAAGCAGAAGGGACGTCAGAGTAATTTTCGTTCTTTTCGAAACCTTCCTCTCCCTCTACAAAGCAGGATTAGTCCAAGCCTTTCTGGAGGTCCAACCAGTCTTGGAACAAGGGAAAGCAATCTAAGAAGCCTGCTACTGACTCAGTCAGCATGAAGGGTCTGCCTCCGATCCGGGACCGGATCTTGTAGGGGGCAGACTTTCCTTCTTTGCTCAGGCGTGGGTTCGGGATGTTCAGGATCCCTGGGCAGTGGATATAGTGTCCCAGGGATACAAGCAAGAGTTTAAGACCTTTCCTCCCAGGGGCAGGTTTCTGCTCTCAAGATTATCTGTAGACCAGATAAAAAAAGAGAGGCGTTCTTACGCTGTGTTCAAGACCTTTCCGCTCTGGGAGTGATAGTTCCTGTTCCAATGCAGGAACAGGGTCTGGGTTTTTACTCCAATCTGTTCGTGGTGCCCAAAAAAGAGGGAACTTTCAGACCAATTATAGACCTCAAAAGTCTAAAGTTCCTCAGAGTACCATCTTTCAAGATGGAGACTATTCGGTTCATTCTTCCCTTGGTTCAAGAGGGTCAATTCATGACAACAGTAGATCTAAAGGATGTGTACCTGCATGTTCCCATACACAAGGACCATCACAAGTTTCTGAGGTTCGCATTTCTAGACAAACACTTCCAGTTTGTGGCTCTTCCATTCGGCCTTGCCACGGCTCCCAAAAATTTTTCAAAGGTCCTGAGATCCCTGGTGGCGGAGCTCCGGTTGCAGTGGCGCTTTATCTGGAAGACATCTTGGTTCAGGCGCCATCCTTTCAACAAGCGAACTCCCACACGGAGATGTTATTATCCTTCCTGCAATCTCACGGATGGAAGGTGAATCTAGGAAAGAGTGCCTTAATTTCGGTGTTCTAAAGAAAATGGTATACCGCATAGGAATGTGTATACCACGTCACTTTAGGTCACGTGACTCAGCTGCTGGAGGGGTGTTGCGGTCAATGTGCACGCACAAGAGGCCCAACCTCCTCCAAACAGCTAATGTAAATTAAACAACGGGTCGAGGAAATATATGGCCCGTAATCGCTTTATTCAGTATAATGTAGACAGTGACAAATGTGACAGCATAGTGCTACTGTCATGATACCCACACCACAGACCCTCGCCTTCCCTACCCCACCCCTGGACTAAAATATTGGAGCAGTCACCGGACTTCATAGAAAAATATAGCCTTTATTCCAAACATAAGTTTCAAAATATTTTGGTGTAGTCGGCGGCGATAGTATGTGACCCAGAAGTTACACAGTGCCAGCTATAGATACAATCACTATGGATAGTATGTGACCCAGAGGTTACACAAGTTGGCGGCGCACAATGGATTACGGTCCATAGAATCCTGCGACCGTTATCTAATAAAGCTCCTTAAACGGATGTTTGGAGGAGGTTGGGCCTCTTGCGCATGCGCATTGAGCGCCACACCCCTCTAACAGCTTATTACACGTCACCAGAAGTGACGTAGTATACACATTCCTATGGTATACATGTTGCTTTAGAACATCGGCTACAAGAGTAGTATTCTTGGGAACCATAATAGATTCTCTTTTGATGAAAATATTTCTAACAGAGGTCAGAATATCAAAGATCTTAGACTCTTGTCTGGCCCTTCAGTCCTCTCCTCGGCCATCAGTGGCTCAATGTATGGAGGTAATCGGTCTGATGGTAGCTTGCCATGGACATAATTCCGTTTGCCCCTTTCCACCTCAGACCTCTGCAGTTATGCATGCTAAGTCAATGGAATGGGGATTATGCGGATCAGTTTCCGCAATTACAGTTCGATCAGGCAACAAGAGATTCTCTTCTTTGGTGGGTGTCTCAGGATCATCTCTCCCAGGAAACCTGCTTTTGCAGACCCACCTGGGTGATTGTAACAACGGACTCCAGCCTGCTGGGATGGGGAGCAGTCTGGGGTTCCCTAAAGGCTTAGGGGACATGGACTCGGGAGGAGTCTGTTCTCTCCATAAACATTCTGGAGCTGAGGGCAATCTTCAATGCTCTTCTAGCCTGGCCTCAGTTAGCTTTGGCCCGGTTTATCAGGTTCCAGTCGGACAACATAACTTTGGTGGCTTACATCAACCATCAGGGGGGAACTCGGAGTTCTTTAGCCATGACAGAGGTAGCCAAGATTATTTTGTGGACGGAAACCCACAACTGCTGTCTATCTGCGATCCACATCCCAGGAGTGGACAATTGGGCAGCGTTTTTTTTGAGCAGACAGACCTTTCACCCGGGGGATTGGGAACTCCATCCGGAAGTGTTTTCAAGCTTGATTCTCAAATGGGGACAGCCAGATCTGGATCTCATGGCATTTCATCAGAATGCCAAGCTCCCGAGGTACGGGTTGAGGTCGAGGGATCCTCATGTTGTACTGATAGATGCGTTGGCAGTCCCTTGGAATTTCAATTTCGCATACCTATTTCCTCCGTTCGCTCTCCTTCCTCGGGTCATTGCCCGAATAAAACAGGAGAGGGCGTCAGTGATCCTCATTGCTCCGTGGTGGCCTCGCAGGATCTGGTATGCAGACCTGGTGGATATGTCATCTCTCCCTCCTTGGAGACTTCCGCTGAGGAAGGACCTTCTACTTCAAGGGCCCTTTCTTCACCCAAATATAGTTTCTCTGAAGCTGACTGCTTGGAGATTGAACGCTTAATTTTATCTAAGCGTGGAGAAGGGATTATTGGCAAGTTCTTTGAAGGATCAAATATCTGCCTTGTCTGTTTTGTTACATAAACGTCTGGCGGATATACCGGACCTGCAATCCTTTTGTCAGGCCTTAGTCAGAATCAGGCCTGTGTTCAAACCTGTTACTCCTCCCTGGAGTCTTAACCTTGTTCTTAAAGTTCTTCAACAGGCTCCGTTTGAGCCTATGCATTCCCTAGATATTAAGTTATTATCTTGGGAAATGTTGTTTCTTGTTGCAATTTCTTCTGCCCGCAGAGTCTCAGAACTCTCAGCGTTGCAATATGAATCCCCTTATCTTATTTTTCATTCTGATAAGGTAGTTCTGCGTACTAAGTTGGGTTTCCTTCCTAAAGTTGTTTCGGATAGGAACATTAATCAAGAAATTGTTGTTCCTTCTTTATGTGCTAACCCTTCTTCCCATAAAGAGCATCTGCTGCACAACCTAGATGTGGTACGTGCATTGAAATTCTATTTACAGGCGACTAAGGAGTTTCGCCAGTCTTCGGCTCTGTTGTTTTCTTTGGGAAACGTAAGGGTCAGAAAGCTACGGCGACTTCTCTTTCTTTGTAAGGTTGAAGAGTATAATTCGATTAGTTTATGAAATTGCTGGACAGCAACCTCCTGAGAGAGTTACGGCTCATTCTACGAGGGCTGTTTCCTCTTCCTGGGCATTCAAAAATGAAGCTTATGTGGAACAGATTTGCAAGGCTGCAACTTGGTCCTCTCTTCACACTTTTTCTAAATTCTATAAATTTGATACTTTTGCCTCGGCTGAGGCTTCTTTCTCCAACATAGGTGTGTCCGGTCCACGGCGTCATCCTTACTTGTGGGATATTCTCTTCCCCAACAGGAAATGGCAAAGAGCCCAGCAAAGCTGGTCACATGATCCCTCCTAGGCTCCGCCTTCCCCAGTCATTCTCTTTGCCGTTGTACAGGCAACATCTCCACGGAGATGGCTTAGAGTTTTTTGGTGTTTAAATGTAGTTTTTATTCTTCAATCAAGAGTTTGTTATTTTAAAATAGTGCTGGTATGTACTATTTACTCTGAAACAGAAAAGAGATGAAGATTTCTGTTTGTAAGAGGAAAATGATTTTAGCAACCGTTACTAAAATCGATGGCTGTTTCCACACAGGACTGTTGAGAGGAATTAACTTCAGTTGGGGGAAACAGTGAGCAGACTTTTGCTGCTTGAGGTATGACACATTTCTAACAAGACTTGGTAATGCTGGAAGCTGTCATTTTCCCTATGGGATCCGGTAAGCCATTTTTATTAAATAAGAATAAAGGGCTTCACAAGGGCTTTAAAGACTGGTAGACATTTTTCTGGGCTAAAACGGCTGATTTATAAGCATTTTTAATAGTTTATAGCTTTGAGGAGTTATTTTATTCTTGGGAATTATGTTAAATAACCGGCAGGCACTGTATTGGACACCTTTTTCACTGAGGGCCTTCTCTAATCATAGGCAGAGCCTCATTTTCGCGCCTCTATTGCGCAGTTGTTTTTGGGAAGCAAGGCATGCAGATGCATGTGTGAGGAGCTCAGATACATAGAAAAAGCTTACTGAAGGCGTCATTTGGTATCGTATTCCCCTTTGGGCTTGGTTGGGTCTCAGCAAAGCAGATACCAGGGACTGTATAGGGGTTAAATATAAAAACGGCTCCGGTTCCGTTATTTTAAGTTAAAGCTTTCAAATTTGGTGTGCAATACTTTTAAGGCTTTAAGACACTGTGGTGAAATTTTGGTGAATTTTGAACAATTCCTTCATACTTTTTCACATTTTCAGTAATAAAGTGTGTTCAGTTTAAAATTTAAAGTGACAGTAACGGTTTTATTTTAAAACGTTTTTTGTACTTTGTTATCAAGTTTATGCCTGTTTAACATGTCTGAACTATCAGATAGACTATGTTCTGTATGTGAGGAAGCCAAGGTTCCTTCTCATTTAAATAGATGTGATGTATGTGACACAAAATTTAGAGAAAATGATGCCCAAGATGATTCCTCAAGTGAGGGGAGTAAGCATGGTACTGCATCATCCCCTCCTTCGTCTACGCCAGTCTTGCCCACACAGGAGGCCCCTAGTACATCTAGTGCGCCAATACTCCTTACTATGCAACAATTAACGGCTGTAATGGATAATTCTATCAAAAACATTTTAGCCAAAATGCCCACTTATCAGCGAAAGCGCGACTGCTCTGTTTTAGAAAATATCGAAGAGCATGAGGACGCTGATGATAATGGTTCTGAAATGCCCCTAAACCAGTCTGAGGGGGCCAGGGAGGTTTTGTCTGAGGGAGAAATTTCAGATTCAGGGAAAATTTCTCAACAAGCTGAACCTGATGTGATTACATTCAAATTTAAATTGGAACATCTCCGCGCTCTGCTTAAGGAGGTGTTATCTACTCTGGATGATTGTGACAATTTGGTCATTCCAGAGAAATTATGTAAGATGGACAAGTTCCTAGAGGTCCCGGGGCCCCCCGAAGCTTTTCCTATACCCAAGCGGGTGGCGGACATTGTAAACAAAGAATGGGAAAGGCCCGGCATACCTTTTGTCCCTCCCCCTATATTTAAGAAATTGTTTCCTATGGTCGACCCCAGAAAGGACTTATGGCAGACAGTCCCCAAGGTCGAGGGGGCGGTTTCTACTCTAAACAAACGCACTACTATCCCTATAGAAGATAGTTGTGCTTTCAAAGATCCTATGGATAAAAAATTAGAGGGTTTGCTTAAAAAGATGTTTGTTCAGCAAGGTTACCTTCTACAACCAATTTCATGCATTGTTCCTGTCACTACAGCAGCGTGTTTCTGGTTCGATGAACTAGAAAAGTCGCTCAATAAAGATTCTTCTTATGAGGAGATTATGGACAGAATTCATGCTCTTAAATTGGCTAACTCTTTTACTTTAGACGCCACTTTGCAATTGGCTAGATTAGCGGCGAAAAATTCGGGGTTTGCTATTGTGGCGCGCAGAGCGCTTTGGCTAAAATCTTGGTCAGCAGATGCGTCTTCCAAGAACAAATTGCTTAACATACCTTTCAAGGGGAAAACGCTGTTTGGCCCTGACTTGAAAGAGATTATTTCAGATATCACTGGGGGTAAGGGCCACGCCCTTCCTCAGGATAGGTCTTTCAAGGCTAAAAATAAACCAAATTTTCGTCCCTTTCGCAGAAACGGACCAGCCCCAAGTTCTACATCCTCTAAGCAAGAGGGTAATACTTCTCAAACCAAGCCAGCCTGGAGGCCAATGCAAGGCTGGAACAAAGGTAAGCAGGCCAAGAAACCTGCCACTGCTACCAAGACAGCATGAGATGTTGGCCCCCGATCCGGGACCGGATCTGGTGGGGGGCAGACTTTCTCTCTTCGCTCAGGCTTGGGCAAGAGATGTTCTGGATCCTTGGGCGCTAGAAATAGTCTCCCAAGGTTATCTTCTGGAATTCAAGGAGCTACCCCCAAGGGGGAGGTTCCACAGGTCTCAATTGTCTTCAGACCACATAAAAAGACAGGCATTCTTACATTGTGTAGAAGACCTGTTAAAAATGGGAGTGATTCATCCTGTTCCATTAGGAGAACAAGGGATGGGATTCTACTCCAATCTGTTCATAGTTCCCAAAAAAGAGGGAACATTCAGACCAATCTTAGATCTCAAGATCCTAAACAAATTTCTCAAGGTTCCATCGTTCAAAATGGAAACCATTCGGACAATTCTTCCTACCATCCAGGAAGGTCAATTCATGACCACGGTGGATTTAAAGGATGCGTATCTACATATTCCTATCCACAAGGATCATCATCGGTTCCTAAGGTTCGCCTTTCTGGACAAGCATTACCAGTTTGTGGCACTTCCATTCGGATTAGCCACTGCTCCAAGAATTTTCACAAAGGTACTAGGGTCCCTTCTAGCGGTGCTAAGACCAAGGGGCATTGCAGTAGTACCTTACTTGGACGACATACTGATTCAAGCGTCGTCTCTACCACAAGCAAAGGCTCATACGGACATTGTCCTGGCCTTTCTCAGATCTCACGGGTGGAAAGTGAACGTAGAAAAAAGTTCTCTATCTCCGTCAACAAGAGTTCCCTTCTTGGGAACAATAATAGACTCCTTAGAAATGAGGATTTTTCTGACAGAGGCCAGAAAATCAAAACTTCTAAGCTCTTGTCAAGTACTTCATTCTGTTCTTCTTCCTTCCATAGCGCAGTGCATGGAAGTAATAGGTTTGATGGTCGCGGCAATGGACATAGTTCCTTTTGCGCGAATTCATCTAAGACCATTACAACTGTGCATGCTCAGTCAGTGGAATGGGGATTATACAGACTTGTCTCCAACGATACAAGTAGATCAGAGGACCAGAGATTCACTCCGTTGGTGGCTGACCCTGGACAACCTGTCACAAGGGATGAGCTTCCGCAGACCAGAGTGGGTCATTGTCACGACCGACGCCAGTCTGGTGGGCTGGGGCGCGGTCTGGGAACCCCTGAAAGCTCAGGGTCTTTGGTCTCGGGAAGAATCTCTTCTCCCGATAAATATTCTGGAACTGAGAGCGATATTCAATGCTCTCAAGGCTTGGCCTCAGCTAGCAAAGGCCAATTTCATACGGTTTCAATCAGACAACATGACGACTGTTGCGTATATCAACCATCAGGGGGGAACAAGGAGTTCCCTGGCGATGGAAGAAGTGACCAAAATAATTCAATGGGCGGAGACTCACTCCTGCCACTTGTCTGCAATCCACATCCCAGGAGTGGAAAATTGGGAAGCGGATTTTCTGAGTCGTCAGACATTTCATCCGGGGGAGTGAGAACTCCATCCGGAAATCTTTGCCCAAATAATTCAATTGTGGGGCATTCCAGACATGGATCGTCGTCAGAACTTCAAGGTTCCTTGCTACGGGTCCAGATCCAGGGATCCCAAGGCGACTCTAGTGGATGCACTAGTAGCACCTTGGAGCTTCAACCTAGCTTATGTGTTCCCACCGTTTCCTCTCATTCCCAGGCTGGTAGCCAGGATCAAACAGGAGAGGGTATCGGTGATCTTGATAGCTCCTGCGTGGCCACGCAGGACTTGGTATGCAGATCTGGTGAATATGTCATCGGCTCCACCATGGAGGCTACCTTTGAGACAGGACCTTCTTGTTCAAGGTCCGTTCGAACATCCGAATCTGGCCTCACTCCAACTGACTGCCTGGAGATTGAACGCTTGATTTTATCAAAGCGAGGGTTCTCAGATTCTGTCATTGATACTCTTGTTCAGGCCAGAAAGCCTGTAACTAGAAAAATCTACCATAAAATATGGAAAAAATATATCTGTTGGTGTGAATCTAAAGGATTCCCATGGAACAAGATAAAAATTCCTAAGATTCTATCCTTTCTTCAAGAAGGTTTGGAGAAAGGATTATCTGCAAGTTCTTTGAAGGGACAGATTTCTGCTTTATCTGTTTTACTTCACAAAAAGCTGGCGGCTGTGCCAGATGTTCAAGCTTTTGTTCAGGCTCTGGTTAGAATCAAGCCTGTTTACAAACCTTTGACTCCTCCTTGGAGTCTTAATTTAGTTCTTTCAGTTCTTCAGGGGGTTCCGTTTGAACCCCTACATTCCGTTGATATCAAGTTATTATCTTGGAAAGTTTTGTTTTTGGTTGCAATTTCTTCTGCTAGAAGAGTTTCAGAGTTATCTGCTCTGCAGTGTTCTCCTCCTTATCTGGTGTTCCATGCAGATAAGGTGGTTTTGCGTACTAAACCTGGTTTTCTTCCGAAAGTTGTTTCTAACAAAAATATTAACCAGGAGATAGTCGTGCCTTCTTTGTGTCCGAATCCAGTTTCAAAGAAGGAACGTTTGTTGCACAATTTGGATGTAGTTCGTGCTCTAAAATTCTATTTAGAGGCTACAAAGGATTTCAGACAAACATCTTCCTTGTTTGTTGTTTATTCTGGTAAAAGGAGAGGTCAAAAAGCAACTTCTACCTCTCTCTCTTTTTGGCTTAAAAGCATCATCAGATTGGCTTATGAGACTGCCGGACGACAGCCTCCTGAAAGAATCACAGCTCATTCCACTAGGGCCGTGGCTTCCACATGGGCCTTCAAGAACGAGGCTTCTGTTGATCAGATATGTAAGGCAGCGACTTGGTCTTCACTGCACACTTTTACTAAATTTTACAAATTTGATACTTTTGCTTCTTCTGAGGCTATTTTTGGGAGAAAGGTTTTGCAAGCCGTGGTGCCTTCCATCTAGGTGACCTGATTTGCTCCCTCCCATCATCCGTGTCCTAAAGCTTTGGTATTGGTTCCCACAAGTAAGGATGACGCCGTGGACCGGACACACCTATGTTGGAGAAAACAGAATTTATGTTTACCTGATAAATTACTTTCTCCAACGGTGTGTCCGGTCCACGGCCCGCCCTGGTTTTTTAATCAGGTCTGATGATTTATTTTCTCTAACTACAGTCACCACGGTATCATATGATTTCTCCTATGCAAATATTCCTCCTTTACGTCGGTCGAATGACTGGGGAAGGCGGAGCCTAGGAGGGATCATGTGACCAGCTTTGCTGGGCTCTTTGCCATTTCCTGTTGGGGAAGAGAATATCCCACAAGTAAGGATGACGCCGTGGACCGGACACACCGTTGGAGAAAGTAATTTATCAGGTAAACATAAATTCTGTTTTTTGGGAGAAAGGTTCTTCAAGCAGTGGTGCCTTCCGTCTTGTCCCTCCCTTATCATCTGTGTCCTCTAGCTTGGGTATTGATTCCCAATAGTAATTAGATGATCCGTGGACTTACTGTGTCATTAGAAAGAAAACAAAATGTATGCTTACCTGATAAATTTATTTATTTCTTGACACGGCCTGCCCTGTTTTCTTAAAGACAGTTTTTTTTTTGTTATAAACCTCAGACACCTCTGCTCCTTGTTGCTTCCTTTCTCTCCTTTGCTTCGGTCGAATGACTGGGGTTGGAGGGAAGGGAGGTGATATTTAACAGCTTTGCTGTGGTGCTCTTTGCCGCCTCCTGCTGGGCAGGAGTGATATTCCCAATAGTAAATAGATGATACATGGACTCACCGTGTCAAGAAAGAAAGACATTTTGTTTGTTTTTTATGCTAAAGTACACGGATGAAGGGAGGGACAAGGCAGGTACTTAAACGGAAGGTACCACTGCCTGTAAAACCTTTCTCCCAAAAATAGCCTCCGAAGAAGCAAAAGAATCAAATTTGTAGAATTTTGAAAAAGTATGAAGCGAAGACCAAGTCGCCGCCTTGCAAATCTGTTCAACAGAAGCCTCATTTTTAAAGGCTCATGTGGAAGCCACAGCTCTAGTAGAATGAGCTGTAATCCTTTCTGGAGGCTGCTGGCCAGCAGTCTCATAGGCTAAGCGGATTATGTTTCTTAGCCAAAAAGAAAGAGAGGTTGCCGAAGCCTTTTGACCTCTCCTCTGTCCACAGTAGACAACAAACAAAGCAGATGTTTGACGAAAATCTTTAGTAGCTTGTAAGTAAAACTTTAAAGCATGAACCACGTCCAGATTGTGTAATAGACGCTCCTTCTTCGAAGAAGGATTAGGACACAAAGACGGAACAACAATCAATTGATTGATATTCTTATTAGATACCACCTTAGGTAAAAACCCAGGTTTGGTACGCAGAACTAACTTATCTGCATGGAAGATCAGATAAGGAGAATCACATTGTAAGGCAGATAACTCGAAAACTCTATGAGCCGAGGAAATAGCTACCAAAAAAAATAACTTTCCAAGATAAAAGTTTGATATCTATGGAATGAAGAGGTTCAAACGGAACCCCCTGAAGAACTTTAAGAACTAAATTTAAGCTCCAACGTGGAGCAACAGGTTTAAACACAGGCTTGATTCTAACTAAAGCCTGACAAAATGCCTGAACGTCTGGGACATCCGCCAGACGCTTGTGCAAAAGAATAGATAGTGCAGAAATCTGTCCCTTTAAGGAACTAGCTGACAATCTTTTCTCCAATCCTTCTGGGAATCCTGACCTTACTCCATGAGTAGCCCTTGGATTCACACCAATAAAGATATTTACGCCATATCTTATGATAGATTTTCCTGGTGACAGGCTTTCGTGTTTGAATTAAGGTATCAATGACTGACTCGGAGAAACCACACTTTGATAAAATCAAGCGTTCAATCTCCAGGCAGTCAGCCTCAGAAAAATTAGATTTGGATGGTTGAAAGGTCCTTGAATTAGAAGGTCCTGTCTCAGCGGCAGAGTCCATGGTGGAAAGGATGACATGTCCACCAGATCTGCATACCAAGTCCTGCGTGGCCACGCAGGCGCTATCAAGATCACCGATGCTCTCTCCTGCTTGATTTTGGCAATCAGACGAGGGAGCAGAGGAAACGGTGGAAACACATAAGCCAGGTTGAAGGACCAAGGCGCTGCTAGAGCATCTATCAGCGTTGCCTTGGGGTCCCTGGACCTGGATCCGTAACAAGGAAGCTTGGCGTTCTGGCGAGACGCCATGAGATCCAGTTCTGGTTTGCCCCAACGATGAACCAATTGTGCAAACACCTCCGGATGGAGTTCCCACTCCCCCGGATGAAAAGTCTGTCAAATTAGAAAATCCGCCTCCCAGTTCTCTACACCTGGGATATGGATAGCTGATAGGTGGCAAGAGTGAATCTCCGCCCAGCGAATTATCTTTGAGACTTCTAACATCGCTAGGGAACTCCTTGTTCCCCCTTGATGGTTGATGTAAGCCACAGTCGTGATGTTGTCCGACTGAAATCTGATGAACCTCATTGTCGCTAGCTGAGGCCAAGCCTGAAGAGCATTGAATATCGCTCTTAGTTCCAGAATGTTTATTGGAAGGAGTGACTCCCCCTGAGTCCACGATCCCTGAGCCTTCAGGGAGTTCCAGACTGCACCCCAACCTAGAAGGCTGGCATCTGTCATTACAATTGTCCAATCTGGCCTGCGAAAGGTAATACCTTTGGACAGATGGACCCGAGATAGCCACCAGAGAAGAGAATCCCTGGTCTCTTGATCCAGATTTAGTAGAGGGGACAAATCTGTGTAATCCCCATTCCACTGACTGAGCATGCAGAGTTGCAGCGGTCTGAGATGTAGGTGTGCAAACGGCACTATGTCCATTGCCGCTACCATTAAGCCAATTACTTCCATGCACTGAGCCACCGAAGGGCGAGGAATGGAATAAAGAACACGGCAGGAATTTAGAAGTTTTGATAACCTGGACTCCGTCAGGTAAATTTTCATTTCTACAGAATCTATCAGAGTCCCTAGGAAGGAAACTCTTGTGAGGGGGGATAGAGAACTCTTTTCCACGTTCACCTTCCACCCATGCGACCTCAGAAATGCCAACACTATGTCCGTATGAGACTTGGCAATTTGGAAGTTTGACGCCTGAATCAGGATGTCGTCTAAATAAGGGGCTACTGCTATGCCCCGCGGCCTTAGGACCGCCAGGAGCGACCCCAGAACCTTTGTAAAAATTCTTGGGGCTGTAGCTAACCCAAAGGGAAGAGCTACAAACTGGTAATGCCTGTCTAGGAAGGCAAACCTGAGAAACCGATGATGATCTTTGTGTATCGGAATGTGAAGATAAGCATCCTTTAAATCCACTGTAGTCATGTATTGACCCTCCTGGATCATAGGTAGGATGGTACGAATAGTCTCCATCTTGAATGATGGAACTCTGAGGAATTTGTTTAAGATCTTTAGATCCAAAATTGGTCTGAAGGTTCCCTCTTTTTTGGGAACCACAAACAGGTTTGAGTAAAATCCCTGTCCCTGTTCCTCCTTTGGAACTGGATGGATCACTCCCATAACTAGGAGGTCTTGTACACAGTGTAAGAATGCCTCTCTCTTTATCTGGTCAAGAAGATATCCCTGGGATATAGTTTCCAACGCCCAGGGATCCTGGACATCTCTTGCCCACGCCTGGGCGAAGAGTGAAAGTCTGCCCCTACTAGATCCGTTACCAGATAGGGGGCCGTTCCTTCATGCTGTCTTAGAGGCAGCAGCAGGCTTTTTGGCCTGCTTACCTTTGTTCCAGGCTTGGTTAGGTCTCCAGACCGTCTTGGACTGAGCAAAAGTTCCCTCTTGTTTTGCATTAGAGGAAGTTGATGCCGCACTTGCCTTGAAGTTTCGAAAGGCACGAAAATTAGACTGTTTGGCCCTTGATTTGGACCTATCCTGAGGAAGGGCATGACCTTTTCCTCCAGTGATATTAGCAATAATCTCCTTCAAACCAGGCATGAATAGGGTCTGCCCCTTGAAGGAAATGCTAAGCAGCTTAGACTTTGAAGTAACGTCAGCTGACCATGATTTAAGCCATAGCGCTCTGCGCGCCTGGATAGCAAAACCAGAATTCTTAGCCGTTAGTTTAGTCAAATGAACAATGGCATCAGAAACAAAAGAATTGGCTAGCTTAAAGGGACATTCCACCCACATTTTTTCTTTTATGATTTAGAAAGAGAATGCAATTATAAACATCTTTCTAATTGACTTATATTATCTAATTTGTTTTATTCTCTTGATATTCTTTGATGAAAAGCATATCTAGATATGATCACTAGCTGCTGATTGGTTGCTGCACAAAGAAGCCTCGTGTGATTGGCTCACCATGTGCATTGCTTTTTCTTCAACTAAGAATATCTAGAAAATGAAGCAAAATAAATAATGGAAGTAAATTGTAATGTTGTTTAAATTTCTATTCTCTATCTGAATCATGAAAGAAAGATTTTGGGTTTACTGGCCCTTTAAGTGCTCTAAGCTTGTCAAGTATGTCATCCAATGGAGTCGCTACCTGTAAAGCCTCTTCCAGAGACTCAAACCAGAACGCCGCAGCAGCAGTGACAGGAGCAATGCATGCAAGGGACTGTAGGATAAAACCTTGTTGAATAAACATTTTCTTAAGGTAACCCTCTAACTTTTTATCCATTGGATCTAAGAAAGCACAACTGTCCTCAACAGAGATAGTAGTACGCTTTGCTAGAGTAGAAACTGCTCCCTCCACCTTAGGAACTGTCTGCCATAAATCCCGTGTGGTGGTGGCGTCTATTGGAAACATTTTTCTAAAAATAGGAGGGGGAGAAAACGGCACACCTGGTCTATCCCATTCCTTAGTAATAATTTCTGTAAACCTTTTAGGTATTGGAAAAACATCAGTGCACACCGGCACTGCATAGTATTTATCCAGTCTACACAATTTCTCTGGCACTGCAATTGTATCACAGTCATTCAGAGCAGCTAAAACCTCCCTGAGTAACACGCGGAGGTGTTCAAGCTTAAATTTAAATGTAGAAATATCAGTATCAGGTTGCATTATCTTCCCTGAGTCAGAAACATCACCCACAGAAAGAAGCTCTCCTTCTTCAGCTTCTGCATATTGTGAGGCAGTATCAGACATAACTCTTAAAGCGTCAGTATGCTCTGTATTTCGTCTAACTCCAGAGCTATCTCGCTTTCCTCTAAATTCAGGTAGTCTGGCTAATACCGCTGACAGTGTATTATCCATGACTGCCGCCATGTCTTGTAAAGTAAACGCTATGGGCGCCCTAGATGTACTTGGTGCCATTTGAGCGGGAGTCAAAGGATCTGACACGTGGGGAGAGTTAGTCGGCATAACTTCCCCCTTGTCAGATTCCTCTGGTGATAAATTTTTTAAAGACAGAATATGATCTTTATTGCTTAAAGTGAAATCAGTACATTTGGTACACATTCTAAGAGGGGGTTCCACCATGGCTTTTAAACATAATGAACAAGGAGTTTCCTCTATGTCAGACATGTTTGTACAGACTAGCAATGAGACTAGCAAGCTTGGAAAACACTTTAAATCAAGTTAACAAGCAAATTCACATATTCTAGAAAAAATCTTAACTGCACATACCTCATAGCAGGATAACCTGCACGCCATTCCCCCGCTGAAGTTACCTCTCTCTTCAGTCATGTGTGAGAACAGCAATGGATCTTAGTAACAACCTGCTAAGATCATAGAAATCACAGTCAGATTCTTCTATTTTTCTGCCTGGGACAAAATAGTACAACTCCGGTACCATTTAAAAATAACAAACTTTTGATTGAAGCAAGATAACAGCTACCTTTCACCACTTTCCTCTTACTACCTCCATGCTTGTTGAGAGTTGCAAGAGAATGACTGGATATGGCAGTTAGGGGAGGAGCTATATAGCAGCTCTGCTGTGGGTGATCCTCTTGCAACTTCCTGTTGGGAAGGAGAATATCCCACAAGTAATGGATGATCCGTGTACTGGATACACCTTACAAGAGAAAAGGAAACTGCTTGCTCTGAAAAAATAAAATAGTAACCTGCTTGCCCCACTTCACAATGGCATTTTATTTGTTTGCTCAAAATACTTGTGGGGCACTGCCCATTCTGCCCTTATAGAGCAACCTCCACTGTATATATCCTATATAATAAAAGGCCAGGTATGTTTATCAGGTGCAGTCGAGACTGCGCAAGAACAAACATACCTGGCTTTGAGCAGCAACGATAGTGGGCTGTGGTGGAGGGGGGTGTACCGTGATGGGGGCGTGCGGTATGAGGTGGAATGGCCGGACAGGAGCGTGCGTGATGGGGCCGTGGTCGAAGGGGGTGCGTAACCAGGCTGGAGTGGGCATGGCTGGGAGAGAGCGCAAAAGAGGGGGGGGAGTGAGGAAAAGAGAGGGGAGGAGAGAGGAAAAGAGAGAGGGGGGGAGAGAGGAAAAGGGGAGGAAAAGAGAGGGGAGAGAGGAAAAGAGGGGAGGAGAGTGATGAAAAGAGGGGAGGAGAGAGGGAGAGATGAAAAGAGGGGAGGAGAGAGGGAGAGATGAAAAGAGGGGAGGAGAGAGGGAGAGATGAAAAGAGGGGAGGAGAGAGGGAGAGATGAAAAGAGGGGGGAGAGAGGGAGAGAGGAAAAGAGGGGGGGGGGGAGAGAGGGAGAGATGAAAAGAGGGGCGGAGAGAGGGAGAGAGGAAAAGAGGGGCGGAGAGAGGAAAAGAGGGACGGAGAGAGGGAGAGATGAAAAGGGGGGAGAAGAAAAAAGGTTAACAGGAATGAACCCTAGGTTTGATTTTTAAATCATTGCTTTTCTTATACCTGTAACGGTGCACGCTCCTGATCCTTCCTTGAGAATATCCTCACACTCTGGATGAATAAGGAGCGTGTACCGGTTAAAATCATTAGCACTAATAGGATCTTGGGGACCAGCTGAGCTGCCTGATACATATGAGAGTTTGCTGTGGAGCGGACTGTGCAGGCTGTTATACTGTGCCTTTAGGGGGTTAAATTATACCTTAAGAATAAGTGTGTAAAGAGGCAACGATTAAAGGCCCATTAAACTTGACATTTCAACAATGCATAAAATGTTTCATTATTGCAAGTGCAACATTATTGCAATATACAATTCGTTATTTTGCTGCCTTTTGTTGTAAAATACATCTAAAATTTGTGCTTGTTTTACTTTCTCCCAGGGAGGTTTGGGTTAATACTTTAGGCAATTTATGTAAGCTTTTGTTTACTTCACCCCCCCTCCCCCTTAGATTCTCAGCAGTCACATGTTTGTAAAGGGTGGATTATCAGTATTGCATCACCAATCATGATAGGAAAAACATTATTTGCAATAGTAACTAAGTTTAATCAGTGCTAAACCAAAGAGATAAAGGCAGGCTTCCCCTGTCTCTCTCAACTGAACAAGTGCAAACAGAGTTTGTGCTATATCTCAATATTAGTTTGTGATTGGTTAGCAGGGATTCTTTTGTTCTGGTGAACAGGGAAATCAGTGAAATGAACAAACATAAAACAATAAACTCATTTGTCAAAATAAAGCTGTTTTTTCATTGTAATATCCTCAGATATGAAAACTCAGAATCATGTAGTTTACAATTTGTATTTAGTGATCATTTAAAAGGCTATACCCGGATAAGTAAATGCAATGCTGACTTTCAAAATGTTTACTGCCCCTTTAATTGATGCTAGAGAAATGCAACTTGTACTTGAATTAAAAGATTGGATGAATATATCCCTAGAACCTGCAGGGTCTTATCAAGGACAAACTACAGGACTTGCACTAAATATCTATAAAGTTAATATAATCATTCAGTGGCAACAGAACACAGTATAACGGTGAGAGGAGACCATAAGCACTAAACGTGGATAAAACGTAGGTAGCTGCACGTCTTGAATGACAATGTATGAAATAAGAACGTACAAATGATAGATATTCATATATTAATACGGTGAGAGACAGGGATTACAGAAAACTACACATTAAAGGTAACTAACATGGTGCATCTCTGTAACATTATACAGATCTGATGCAACAAACTGAAGGAAGTGAAACCCTCTGTAGGTGTAAATATTCAAGGGCACAAACTGTCACACAGGTGGCCCATGGCCAATTCAGTTAAAAACAAAACAAATGTATCAAGAATGAAATGTATTGGTCATTGGGTTTTTGGTATTAAATCAAATGTCAAAAGCTCTTTCATATGATGGGA
Source organism: Bombina bombina (assembly GCF_027579735.1). Lineage (NCBI taxonomy): Eukaryota > Metazoa > Chordata > Amphibia > Anura > Bombinatoridae > Bombina > Bombina bombina. Next base: position 180,702,238 of record NC_069508.1, on the reverse strand, counting down.
AAATTCTAGTGCCACAGCAGTCTATAGATAAAAGTGGCACAGGCAGGTTTGCAGATTTTGAGTGTATTGTAAGGGAACCATACACTGTAAGACCCAAGTTCAGATTAGTGTGTATAACCCATCAGTAATAACCTTAATGCAAGGGGTCAGGTGGTAAATCACCTGTAAGTATCACATTTTATTTGTTCTTTGGGTATCCTTTGTCGAAGAGCATACATAGTTTCAGGGGCGTCCATGTGCCGTGCCACTCTGGCTGCAGTGTTTGTAACAGTATATAAAATCACTACAAAGACTGTTTCAGACATGTATATGCTTCTGTGCCTATCTCAATGTGTTTTTCAACAAAGGATGAAAAGGGAACAAAGTAAATTTGATTGGAAGATCAATGAGTTCAATCAATCCAAGTGTCTGTTCATTTAAATAGGTCTTGTTTTTTTGTGTTAAATGGACATAAAAGAGCAAAAAGAAAAGGCTCTAATATGTAAGACCATTTTATTGCCGCACTCTTGCTTGTATATAACTGTTTAACACCTGCAAATGGATTAAACACATATTTAAAAACAGCTCCGGAGCAGCAATGCACTACTGGGCACTAACTGAACACAGGTGACCCAATGATAAGATACATGTGTTTAGACAACCAATCACTAGCTAGTTCCCAGTAGTGCACTGCTGCTGAGGATATGTGTATATGCTTTTCAACAAAAGGATAGAAAGAGAATAATGTACATTTGATAATAGAAGCAAATTTATTTTTCAAATTGCATGCTCTGTCTAAATCTTAAAAGTTTATAGGGACGTGAAACCCCAACATTTTCTTTCATGATTAAAATAGAGCATTCCATTTTAAAAAGCTTTTTAATTTATTTCTATTGTCAATTTTCTTCATTCTCTTGGTATCTTTTGTTGAAAAGCAGGGATGTAAGCTTAGGAGCCGGCCTATTTCTGTAGCACTATATGGCAGCTGTTTTGCAAGACTCTTATTCATTTCCAAGAGCACTAAATGGCAGCACAATTTCTTGTCATGCAGTGCTCCAGACACCTAGGTATCTCTTCAACAAAGAATATCATGGGAACAAAGCAAATTTGATAAAAAAAAGTAAAATTGGAAACTTTTTTTAATGTTATGCTCTGCCTGAATAACTAAAGAAAATTTGGGTTTCATATCACTTTAATTTTGTCCCATTTTAAAAGGGACAGTCTACAATATAATTTGTATTGTTTAAAAAGAAACATAATCCCTTTATTATCCATTCCCCAGTTTTGCATAACAAACACTGTTATATTAGTACACTTTTTATTTCTGTGACTAACTTATATCTAAGCCTCTTCTGACAGCCCCCTGATCACATGACTTTTTATTTATTATCTATTGACTTGCAGTTAGTACTGTGTTGTCCTAAATCTTAAATAACTCCTCGGGTGTGAACACATTGTTATCTATATGGCCCACATGAACTAGCAGTCTCCTGTTGCAAATAAAAAAGCATGTGACAAGAGGCTGCCTATAGCGGCTTAGAAACAGGAAGAATTTAAATGTTGGTTGTGCAAAGCTGGGGAATGGGTACTAAAGGCGTCATCTATCTTTTTAAACTATAACAATTTTAGTGTAGAATGTCCCTTTAAGTTTTCCTGCTAGAAATCACAGAGCAAGCATAATAGTGTGTTGTGTGAATATAGAGCTTCCCAAAGTTCCTTGGTTACTTGGGCAAATTCTTGTTAAAAGGATTAAGTACAAATTCTATGCCATTAAAGGGACAGTTCACCCAAAAACTTTCTCCCCTTTAAATTATTCCCAATGATCCTTTATACCTGCTAGAGTGTATTAAATTGGTTGCAAGTAGCTCCTTTACTCATATTTCATTTGAAATAGCTGATTTAGCTTGTGGTTTCCCAACCTATACAGAAAGTTTTGATACTGGCGTATACGCTATTGACAAGCCTAAGTAAACACAGCCAGCAGAAGAGATTACACCCTCAGTGGGGGGCATGATAGTTAAGTAATAAAATGATAATTTTCCATTGTTCTCTCTATGTATTGAGCTTTGGTGTTCCAGACAAATATAAGATAAGGAAGCAAGTCTGTGTACATGAAAGTGATAACATAATGAGATCTGATATTACCTGAAGCTCAACCCATTGTAATAGGCTGTGGTTTCAAAGCACAAAACCAGCTACTTCATATACACAAATAAACCTTACAATGCAATTTCTCAAATATTTTATACTCTGCAGTTGGTATAACAAGTCATTTAAAATACATTTATGGAAAAACAATTTTACAGTGTACTGTCCCTTTAACAGTGCACTAGTACAATACACTAATGCATCAGCGCGTTCCCTTCTTCCACTTTTATGTCCCTTGAAACCTTCTGTGCTGTTCTGAACCTATTAAATCGTGGTATAATTTGTCCAGTTATTTTAAAGGCATATAAGAAAATACTCTCACGCCTCCGCAATGTGCCTGTTGGGGACATTATTAAAGTGATAGCAAACGCCAAAAATTATATTGTTTAAAAATATAGATAATCCCTTTATTACCTATTCCCCAGTTTTGCATAACCAACACAGTTCTATTAATAGACTTTTTACCTCTGTAATTACCAAACTCTACCAACAATATATGGCAGCAGTTTTATAAATGTTATACATTTGCAAGTAGGTGGCGGCAGTGTTTCCCATCATGTGTTGCTTCAGAAATGTGCACGCTTCCTATCAAGATATCTCTTCAATAATGAAAACCATGAGAGTGAAGTAAATTAGTAACTTTAATTGTATGCTCAGGCTGAATCACAAAAAATAATTTTGGGTTTCATATTCTAAGATTACATGAATGTCAATTAAATGTTAGATATTTGCATTATTTCCTTTATTTGTTAATAAAATAAAGCCTGAAAATGGGTGCGGTCAGAAGCATTTGTTTATTTTCTGTGCCAGATTTATTAGATTAAAATTGCAACACACAAATATCTGTGCAAATGAACCGCCATTTTGTTTTACTAGTGAACAGCAAAGCTTGAAATAATGCACATGCCTGTTATATATCCGCAGTTAAAGGGAGAGTCTAATCAAAATTAAACTTGCATGATTCAGATAGGGCACTGGTTTTCAAGCCTGTCCTCAGGCCTCCCCAACAGGCCAGGTTTTCTGGATTACCTTGGATGAGAGCAGGTAAAATAATGTTTACTAATCAGCTGATTATTTCACCTGTGCTCCAGTTCAGATATCCACAAAATGTGACCTGTTAGGTAGGTCTGAGGACAGGTTTGAAAATCAGTGAGATAGGGCATGTAATTATAAACAACTTCCCAATTTACTTTAATCATCAAATTTGCTTTGTTCTCTTGGAATTCTTTGTTGAAACCCAAACCTAGGATGGCTCATATGCCAATTTCTAAAGCCCTTGTAGGCCGCCTCTTATCTCAGTGCATATGACAGTTTTTCACAGCTAGAGGGCGTTAGTTTGTATGTGTGCCATATAGATAACATTGTGCTTACGCCTGTAGTTACTTATGAGAGGGCATTGATTGGCTAAAATTCAAGTCTGACAAAAGAACTGAAATAAGGGAGCAGTCGGCAGAGGCTTAGATACAAGGTTCTGTGAAATAATACAAGTTTTACTATTAAATTATAGTGGAACATCTTGTCTATTTCAGTGACGATTGATTTCTCCAAATAAGGCATGGTAAGTGGTCTTTAGCCATTGAAAAAAACAATTGCATCAAAGTGTAGAACTATTCATACTTGGGTAGTATAGCAATACCTTAACATACCAGCCAAGTGTCTTTGGAGATTGACTGACACTTTACCCTCGCACAATAAATTCAATCTTTATTTCTTCAGATATTAGGTGGGGAAAATAATTGTAGATTTTTTTTTCTCATCCATTAACTTTCTACATCACACGTATAATGATTTTTCAAGTCTTAATATTTTTTATTATCAGTGAGCACAATTAGAGGCGTCACACAACATCAAATTTACATCTGCTTAAAATAAGACTGAAATGTTTTTGTGCAGAGACAGAAGCAATAAGGAAATACAAAAGTCTGAATGATATTTTTAGTCCATAATGTAACTAGGAGGATTTATTGCATCATTATCTGCAATACTGTTTCATGGTACAAAATCAGCACAGAGTTCAGGTATCTCTAATACCCTCTGGAGACAGCAGCGTGACACAGGACCAATCTTGTGCTTAGTTGTCCTTCACCTCAGAGTACTTGTGTACAGCAGCTATAAAGGCTCCAACATGCTCAGGATCCATATCTGGGTACAAGCCGTGGCCCAAGTTTGCAATATAACCAAGTCGGCCAAAAGCTTTTATCATATTCTTCACAGTTCCCTCAATATCCTCCTGCAATAGTCAATGGGAAAGTAAATAGCAGATCACAACCAGCAAACCTGTCCCAAAAGCTCTTAGTGGCTTTAAAACCAGTGATATGAATTCGCCAATACTACGCTTGTGTGTGTTGGGCTGATACATAACATAGGTGACACCTTGTCATAGTGACATTCTCGTTTCATTCATTTTCTAAGCCACCTGTACAAGACAATTACACCCTTAGTATCTTTCCTTAAAAAGTTTTAAAACTCAAAAATGAATTACCGTTGCAAAATACAATTTTTTTTGTCCCACATTCCCTAGAGAGCCCAAAAAGAAAAAAAATGTATGCTTACCTGATAAATTTCTTTCTTTCTGAACATGGAGAGTCCATGACATCATTCCAATTAATAGTGGGATATTCAACTCCTGGCCAGGCAGGAGGAGACAAAGAGCACCCCAGCAAAGCTGTTAAGTGTCACTTTCCTTACCCATAACCCCGTCATTCAGCCGAAGGGAAATGGAAAAAGAAGATAACACAAAGGTGAAAAAGGTGCCTGAGGTTTACTCAAAAAACTCTGCCAAATTATAATGAAAAAAAGAGGGCAGGGTCTTGGACTCTCCATGTCTGGAAATAAATAAATTTATCAGGCAAGCATAAAATTTTGTTTTCTTTCCTATGACATGGAGAGTCCACTACGTCATTCCAATTACTAGTGGGAACCAATACCCAAGCTAGAGGACACAGAATGAACAGGGAGGGAGAACAAGGCAGGAGAACCTAGACAGAAGGCACCACCGCTTGAAGAACATTTCTCCCAAAACAGGCCTCAGCCGAGGCAAAAGTATCAAATTTATAGAATTTGGAAAAAGTATGCAAAGAGGACCATGTTGCCGCCTTGCAAATCTGTTCCACAGAAGCTTCGTTTATGAAAGCCCAAGAAGAGGAGACAGTCCTAGTGGAATGAGCTGTAATTCAATCAAATCAAACGTCTTTAGCAGAGGGAAAGAGTAGTACAAGTGGCCTTCTAACCCTTTCCAGAAAAAACAACAAACAGGGCAGAAGATTGCTGAAAATCTTTAGAAGCTTGAAGGTAAAGTTTTAAGAGCATGCACCACATCCAAGTTATGCAAAAGATGTTCCATATGAAAAGGAGGAGGACAAAAAGACACAACAACATCCTGATTAATGTTTTAATCTGACAGTACCTTAGGGAAGAATCCCAATTAAGTACAAAGGACCTCCTTATCTGCATGAAAATCACACTGCAGAGCTGAAAACTCAAACTCTGCGAGCAGAAGAAATAGTAAGGAGAGACAAAACTTTCCAATATAACAACTTAATATCAACAACATGCATCGGCTCAAACAGAGCCTGCTGCAAAACTATAAGAACTAGGTTAAGGCTCCAAGGAGGAGCAACCAATTTAAACACAGGCCTGAATCTGACCAGGGCCTGAACAAAAACTTGAACATCTGGAAAATCTGCCAGATGTTTGTGGAAAAGAATAGGCAAAGGAGAAATCTGATCCTTCAGAGTACTGACTAACAACTCTTTCTCCAAACCAAACTGAAGAAACAACAAAAATTCGGAGAATCCTCACCCGACTCCAGGAGAAGCCTATAGCTTTGTACCAAAAAAGATATTTACATCATACCATTATGGTAAATCCTGGAGTAACAAGATTACGAGCCTGAAGCATAGTATCAATGACCGCTTCCAAAAAACCATGTCTAGATAGAACTAGGCGTTCAATCACTAAGTAGTCAGCTTCAGAGAAACCAGATTTGGATGGAGAAAAGGACCCCGAGTTAGAAGGTCCTTCTTCAGAAGAAACCTCCAAGGGGGAGAGATAATATTTTCACCAGATCTGCAAACCAGATCCTGCAAGGTCAGACAGGAACTATTAGAATCACAGACCCTCGTTCCTGCTTGATGAGAGCAATGACTCGTGGAAGGAGAGCAAATGGAGGAAAAGTTATGCTAGATTGAAAACCCACAGAACTGCCAGGGTAGCTATCAGGGCGGCCTGAGGATCTCTTGACCGTACTTTGGAAGCTTGGCGTTCTGACAAGACGCCATCAGATTCAACTTCGGAACCCCCCACATGAGGGTTATCCCGGAGAACACTTCCGGATGGAGAGCCCACTCCCTGGGATGAAAGTCTGTCTGCTCAGAAAATTTGCCTCCCAATCGTTCATTCCTGGGATGTGGATAGCACATAGGAAACAACAGTGAGCCTCCAACCACTGAGATTCCACAGAAGCTTCAATCTTGATGCGAGTCACCTCCTTCATAGCCAAGGAACTCTGAGTTCCTCCCTGATGGTTGATTTAGGCAACTGAGGTGATGTTGTCCGATCAGAATCTGATAAACTGGACTAAAGATACTGAAGCCAAGTTTTCAAGGCATAGAAAATTACTCTCAACTCCAAGATGTTTATGGGGAGAGAAGACTCCTTTCCACAGGCCCTGAGCTTTTAGAAAACCCCATACTGCTCCACAGCCTAATAGGCTGGCCTCCGTAGTCACAATAACCCAGGAAGGTCTAGGAAGAAAGTGCCCTGAGCAAATCACCTACTTACATCCACCACAACACCTGTCAACAACCTGAACAGATGACAGGTTTTGCGTGAAATAATAGCAATTAGATTATCTGTATCACCTACAGAACTGAACGCAGTATAGTACTGCACTGAGGCGTATCCTCATACAGCGTTGTGCTGACACATTAACATGGCTAACAGAATTTAGAAACGGCTCCACAAAATAGGACCTTTAGCGTTATATACAAGTATATAATGAACAGCTCGCCAAAGAATACAGCAGTGCGTGCCAAAAACACCGCCATGAGGCGGGAAGTAAAAATGGCGCTGCCAATTATACAAGGGGAGCCCCTGCCATGCTAGCTACTGGGACAACTAAAGTCTAAAGAGTGCACATACCAAGCACTTACTTCATAAAAAACCCATCTATGAGCAATCCCAATATAAGAGCTCTAAGGCTGGGTCAAGATTAAACAGAAGCCTTAACAACATACCTAGTGCCGTTAATCTTTCTGTCTCTCTCATGTGGCTGCCTATAATGGCTCAACCACCAACACAAAGACCCAACGAGCAGTGACCTCCACATTAACAGAGGTGACGTCGCTAAAAAATAAAATCTACCGGCATTAAGAAGCTTCATCAACAAATGCCCTAAGGTATTCTGTTAAAGTACTTGCCCCTACGGACTATTAAATTAGCAAAAATCGGGGGCGGAGTTAACCACCGAACTAGTTGGTCGCATTTCTATAGAGCTCCGGTTCCAACTATTATAAAAGAGACTCATATGACTTATTTCATAGCTCAAACTCATCTGGATTGAGTCCCATTTATAGAAATCACTTTCAGAACGAGCTGGAGAAGCCTTTATAAGCCTTATAATACTTTATTGGACGACTATTGGCATAGTGGATAAGGCTTTCGAGATAATCAAAATAGCGGAGCCTTCGTGTGAACAGAGACTTATAGGTGTATTGGAGGAATGCTTTTCACATTTCAGGCAAGAACTTGCAAGAGTGTTTGGGCAGGAACCGGCAGCTGAAGCGACTTCTAAAGATTCTAAGAGAATACAGTGCTTCTCCAAGGGTAATCTGCAATATTGTTGTGTGACTCACCCTTGCGATATCGGAAGCAAAGCTGTCTTGAAGCGGGAATGGAGCCCTGGGTCTACACTGAACTATCTGATCTCGGATGTGGCAGATGTCCACCTGGATGGACACAAGGTCCGGAATTTGGGGCAGGCCCTGAAGGAGCACATGGCGGGGCCGTATCTAAACCTGACTAAACAACAAGAGGGTTTTTGGCCTAAACATATTTACTTTGAAGCTCGGGAGTCAAGCGTTGGAGAGACTTCAGCAGACAAGGGTAATCCTCGTGCTTTTAAACCAGGGCTCCTGGCTACCGTTCATACCGGAGAGTGACCCGCCCGTAAGTAAACAAAGTGCTGTCCTATCATTGAATGAGGGAAAGAGACCCTGTCCTAATGCACTGGAAACCTATCTTCTAATACTGGAAAGTGCAACACCAGAGAGATCCAGTGGTCCGGTTAGTCGATGGGGTAGAGTATCTATAGACTGGATAAAGGAACTGTGCACTGCAAATCTCTTATTGTTCTGTGGAACCGCTGCTTGGATTCTTGGCATTGGATTAGGATGATTTATAGATGTACCTCCACGCTGCTACTTGGATTAATGGCGTAGTTCAAAAAGTATACCCGTTGTTAATGCTGTGCAATGTTTTTTGTTTGGTCCGGTTATTATGGTATGTTTGCAATTGTTCTATATAAGCTAGTTTCTGAAGTCACTGTTTAGTTGATTTAATGTTTCAGGATTGCGCTATACACCATGTGCACTCATCCTGAGCAGACTGTAATACATTGTTTTGGGACATGATTTCTTTATGCAGTGAACATTGTGCAGAGTCCGGTGCATATCTGATGAGACTTTATGTTATTTTGACAGTTCACCTCAGTTTGCCTGTTTTACAGTTACCGGTACTGTTCTACACATGCTAATGCACATATACCACACGCTAGAGTGGAATTATACTTGCTGACTCTTAACATGTTGCCCTGTTTCTACCAACTCGCAGGGCTCTATATGTTCCATATGATCCTTGCTTTCTATGTCAAGCGACAGCTTAGTCTAATGTTAATGTATATTTACCTCTAGATATAATAGCAAAATGATAAGTGCCAATGTTTTACCATGCTCAGTTTGACATATCATTTTCTATTTACTTCATATGTTAGTTTTAATAGCAAGGTACTGTTGTAATGGCTTATCTTTATAAGTTATAAGAAGGTATTAGCTATACTGGTGCAACTTGGGTATGCAGCAATTAGCCGCCCATATATATTATTTTATATTTTTATTCCCCATACTTGTGGTTAGTTTCCTATTCATACTCTGGCGCGGGCTGATTATTTTCACATTTTTCTTCTTTTTTGATCTATATGTCTATACCGGACATGTCCACTAAATGGGAGTACAACCACAATTCTACATTCACTAGTGAAGTGGGGTTTTTATTTTTCTGTTTATATTTCTAGCGCAGCAGTAAGTTGCAGTATAAAAAAGCTTATGCTGAACTCCTAGAGAATTCTTAGATCGTATGAGACTCTGGTAAGACAGACTAAGTAGTAGCTGATCTTCTTCATTGTAAAATACTACAGGAAACAGGGTTATCCATATAATGTATGTATTTTCTGTAAAGATATTTGTATGTTTTATTTTTCAGAAATTATGTAAGTGCAAGGTTTCTAGTTGTATTATGTACATAAATATATTTCTATGGGTCTTTCTTAACCTATGGGATCATCCAGATTGTTCAACATGCTGTATATATGTTTTGAATTTAGCCTACCTCCTGGAATATTAACAGACATAGTATGGAACACAGCTCTTGCAGGTCTCTGGGTGGTTTCTGACAGGGTTGATAGATACCCAGAGGTTCTTAAGATAGTTAGGTATTTGGGGACTGGGCTGTCAGCGACCGAGATGGCCTAGTCTTGACTATGTAGTAAATGATATTGAGGATTCTCCTTAACATATTAACACCCAAGGCACTCCAGAATATACTTATATAAGTTAACCACTACTATTACTTTAACAGTGTGACCTGGGTTTCCTCATAATTTTCCCCCAAATAGTTCCGTATTTTAATTTACATACCGCCTATTCTTAAACTCTTTGTAGCAGTGATAAACATTTATTCAACATGCTTGCGAGTCATAAAAAAACGTGAGACAAACTGCCTGTAATTTTATTGACTCTTTAATGGGTCCTGTATAAGCAAGGAAGTTAAGCTTCTGTATACCTTTATAGAGAATATGATATACCTCCTTTGAAGACGTTAGAGTACATATGGTATGAGTCCTTTATATTATGACGAACTCTGTTCCCCCATCATATAGCTTAATGATTAAGCATAGGAGCACAGACCCCATATGAAAATCCCTAAACTTTGGTTAAAACTTATTATACATAGCAGTTGTTGATATAATCCCTCCTACCCTTTATGAGGCATGATTATAAATATTTTACATGTTCTATCTGGTATAGTCATGTTCTATTAGTTTCAATAGCACCCAAAAGGTCCATAGGGGACCTTATATTCTTGTAAACCTCCTTATATTCGCTATAATAGATGTGTTAATGGTCTGAAAGAGACCCTATTTTTGGTTAGGAGGCAAAAAACTTAGGATTACCACTAGATAATATTCCTATATTTCTTTTGGTTGTATCAAGTAGTTGTCACTTAGATAGTTGGTAACAATGTTGTACTAATCATATTTCTTCTGTTAAGTGTGATCAGTCCACGGGTCATCATTACTTGTGGGATATTAACTGCTCCCCTACAGGAAGTGCAAGAGGATTCACCCAGCAGAGTTGCTATATAGCTCCTCCCCTCTATGTCACCTCCAGTCATTCTCTTGCACCCAACGACTAGATAGGATGTGTGAGAGGACTATGGTGATATATTTAGTTTTTATATCTTCAATCAAAAGTTTGTTATTTTATAATAGCACCGGAGTGTGTTATTCCTTCTCTGGTAGAATTTGAAGAAGAATCTACCTGAGTTTTTCTATGATTTTAGCCGGAGTAGTTAAGATCATATTGCTGTTTCTCGGCCATCTGAGGAGAGGTAAACTTCAGATCAGGGGACAGCAGGCAGATTAATCTGCAAAGAGGTATGTAGCAGTTTATTATTTTCTGACATGGAATTGATGAGAAAATCCTGCCATACCGTTATAATGTAAACTCAGCCTTGAATGCAGTAGATGTAGCTGATATCAGGCTGTCATGTATGTATATTTTACACTTCAGTTTTCTGGGAAATGGTACTTCTCTGGCTTTTAAACTGTATACATAGACTTAACCTATTTTGCAGGGACTTGCAATAGGTTTTAAATGACAATTAATTATTGAGGTAAAACGTTTTTTTGCTGGCATGTAAAAACGTTTTTTTCTCTGAGGTACTGGGTGAAAAAATGTTTTGGGCACTTTTTTTCCACTTGGCAATAGTTTTGATTTAAATTAGAGCAGTTCACTGATCCCTCTCACTGTTATGTGTGTGGGGGAGGGGCCATTTTGGTGCTTTCACTATGCATCAGAAAAACTCAGTCAGAGGTTCATTTTCTTCCTGCATGATCCGGTTCATCTCTACAGAGTTCAGGGATCTCAAGAGTCTTTTTTGAGGGAAGTAATCATTCACAGCAGAGCTGTGCTGATTGTATTGACTGTGATATAAAAAACGTTTATTTGTGTATTTTTTTTCTGCTGCCTGGGTTAGTTATCATTTGCTGAGGGGAACAATCCTTTGCTAAAACTGTATATTCTGACAAAGATTGATGCTATAACTTAATTATTTTATCTGTTATAATATTTTCTGTGCTTCTTAAAGGCACAGTTCGTTTTCATATTATTTGTAAATTACTTTGAAAAGTATTTCCAAGTTGCTGTTTATTTGCTAGTGTGTTAAACATGTCTGATTCAGAGGAATATCTCTGTGCTATATGTGTTAATGCCAAAGTGGAGCCCAATAGAAATTTATGTACTAAATGTATTGATGCTACTTTAAAAAATAGTCAATCTGTACAAATTGAACATATTTCACCAAACAACGAGGGGAGAGTTATGCCGACTAACTCGCCTCACGTGTCAGTACCTGCATCTCCCGCTCAGGAGGTGCGTGATATTGTAGCGCCGAGTGCATCTGGGCGGCCATTACAAATCACATTACAAGATATGGCTACTGTTATGACTGAAGTTTTGGCTAAACTACCAGAACTAAGAGGTAAACGTGATCACTCTGGGATGAGAACAGAGTGCGCTGATAATGCAAGGGCCATGTCTGATACTGCGTCACAGTTTGCAGAACGTGAAGACGGAGAGCTTCATTCTGTGGGTGACGGTTCTGATCCAAATAAACTGGACTCAGACATTTCAAATTTTAAATTTAAGCTTGAGAACCTCCGTGTGTTACTAGGGGAGGTATTAGCGGCTCTGAATGATTGTAACACAGTTGCAATCCCAGAAAAAATGTGTAGGTTGGATAAATATTTTGCGGTACCGACGAGTACTGACGTTTTTCCTATACCTAAGAGACTTACTGACATTGTTACTAAGGAGTGGGATAGACCCGGTGTGCCTTTCTCACCCCCTCCTATATTCAGAAAAATGTTTCCAATAGACGCCGCCACACGGGACTTATGGCAAATGGTCCCTAAGGTGGAGGGAGCAGTTTCTACTTTAGCTAAGCGTACCACTATCCCAGTGGAGGATAGCTGTGCTTTTTCAGATCCAATGGATAAAAAATTAGAGGGTTACCTTAAGAAAATGTTTGTTCAACAAGGGTTTATATTGCAACCTCTTGCATGTATTGCGCCTGTCACGGCTGCAGCAGCATTTTGGTTTGAGTCTCTGGAAGAGACACTTCAATCATCCACACTAGATGACATCACACACAAACTTAAATTCCTTAAGTTAGCTAATTCATTTATTTCAGATGCCGTAGTACATTTAACTAAACTTGCGGCTAAAAATTCAGGATTCGCCATTCAGGCACGCAAAGCTCTGTGGCTAAAATCCTGGTCAGCTGATGTTACGTCTAAATCTAAATTGCTTAATATTCCTTTCAAAGGGCAGACCTTATTCGGGCCCGGCTTGAAAGAGATTATTGATGACATTACAGGAGGTAAAGGTCATGCCCTGCCTCAGGACAAGGCCAAAGCCAAGGCTAGACAGTCCAATTTTCGTTCCTTTCGTAATTTCAAAGCAGGAGCAGCATCAACTTCCTCTGCACCAAAACAGGAAGGAGCTGTTGCTCGCTACAGACAAGGCTGGAAACCTAACCAGTCCTGGAACAGGGGCAAACAGGCCAGAAAAGGCCCCTAAGACAGCATGAATTGAGGGCCCCCGATCCGGGACCGGATCTAGTGGGGGGCAGACTTTCCCTCTTCGCCCAGGCTTGGGCAAGAGATGTTCAGGATCCCTGGGCGTTAGAGATCATATCTCAGGGATACCTTCTGGACTTCAAATCCTCTCCCCCAAGAGGGAGATTTCATCTGTCAAGGTTGTCAACAAACCTAACAAAGAAGGAAGCGTTTCTACGCTGCGTACAAGATCTTTTATTAATGGGAGTGATCCATCCAGTTCCGCGGTTGGAACAAGGACAAGGGTTTTACTCAAATCTGTTTGTAGTTCCCAAAAAGAGGGAACCTTCAGGCCAATCTTGGATTTAAAGATCCTAAACAAATTCCTAAGAGTTCCATCGTTCAAGATGGAAACTATTCGAACAATTTTGCCCATGATCCAAGAGGGTCAGTACTTGACCACAGTGGATTTAAAGGATGCTTACCTTCACATACCGATTCACAGAAGTCATTACCGGTATCTAAGGTTTGCCTTTTTAGACAGGCATTACCAGTTTGTAGCTCTTCCATTCGGACTGGCTACGGCTCCAAGAATCTTCACAAAGGTTCTGGGCACTCTTCTGGCGGTACTAAGACCGCGAGGAATTTCAGTAGCTCCGTACTTAGACGACATACTGATACAAGCTTCAAGCTTTCAAACTGCCAAATCTCATACAGAGATAGTACTGGCATTTCTAAGGTCGCATGGATGGAAAGTGAACGAAGAGAAAAGTTCTCTCTTTCCACTCACAAGAGTTCCCTTCCTGGGGACTCTGATAGGTAAATCTTCATTTCTACAGAATCTGACAGAGGACAGGTTAACAAAACTTCAAAATGCATGCCGTGTCCTTCATTCCATTCAAGAGACCAGAAATTCTCTTCTATGGTGGCTTTATCGGCCACATCTGTCCAGGGGAATGCCATTCAGCAGGCCAGACTGGTCAATTGTAACAACAGACGCCAGCCTACTAGGTTGGGGCGCTGTCTGGAATTCTCTGAAGGCTCAGGGACTATGGAATCAGGAGGAGAGTCTTCTTCCAATAAACATTCTGGAATTGAGAGCAGTCCTCAATGCTCTTCTGGCTTGGCCCCAGTTAGCAACTCGGGGGTTCATCAGGTTCCAGTCGGACAACATCACGACTGTAGCTTATATCAACCATCAGGGAGGGACAAGAAGCTCCCTAGCAATGATGGAAGTATCGAAGATAATTCGCTGGGCAGAGTCTCACTCTTGCCACCTGTCTGCAATCCACATCCCGGGAGTGGAGAACTGGGAGGCGGATTTCTTAAGTCGTCAGACTTTTCATCCGGGGGAGTGGGAACTTCATCCAGAGGTCTTTGCCCAAATACTTCCACGTTGGGGCAAACCAGAGATAGATCTCATGGCGTCTCGACAGAACGCCAAGCTTCCGCGCTACGGGTCCAGATCCAGGGATCCGGAGCGGTCCTGATAGATGCCTTGACAGCACCATGGACCTTCAGGATGGCTTATGTGTTTCCACCTTTCCCGATGCTTCCTCGATTGATTGCCAGAATCAAACAGGAGAAAGCATCAGTGATTCTAATAGCGCCTGCATGGCCACGCAGGACTTGGTATACAGATCTGGTGGACATGTCATTCTGTCCACCTTGGTCGTTACCTCTGAAACAGGACCTTCTGATTCAGGGTCCTTTCAAACATCAAAATCTAACTTCTCTGAAGCTGACTGCTTGGAAATTGAACGCTTGATCTTATCAAAGCGTGGTTTTTCTGAGTCAGTTATTGATACCTTAATACAGGCTAGGAAGCCTGTCACCAGAAAGATTTAC
The DNA here is from genome assembly GCF_027579735.1 of Bombina bombina. Taxonomy (NCBI): domain Eukaryota; kingdom Metazoa; phylum Chordata; class Amphibia; order Anura; family Bombinatoridae; genus Bombina; species Bombina bombina. The sequence continues at coordinate 180,687,147 of NC_069508.1, read as the reverse complement.
CATAAAATATGGCGTAAATACCTATATTGGTGCGAATCCAAAGGTTACTCTTGGAGTAAGGTTAGGATTCCTAGGATATTGTCTTTTCTACAAGAAGGTTTAGAAAAGGGGTTATCCGCTAGTTCCTTAAAGGGACAGATCTCAGCTCTGTCCATTCTGTTACACAAGCGTCTGTCAGAAGTTCCAGACGTTCAGGCTTTTTGTCAGGCTTTGGCCAGGATTAAACCTGTGTTTAAAGCTGTGGCTCCACCATGGAGTTTAAACCTTGTTCTTAACGTTTTACAGGGTGTTCCGTTTGAACCCCTTCATTCCATTGATATAAAGTTGTTATCTTGGAAAGTTCTATTTTTAATGGCTATTTCCTCGGCTCGAAGAGTCTCTGAGTTATCAGCCTTACATTGTGATTCTCCTTATTTGATTTTTCACTCGGATAAGGTAGTTCTGCGTACTAAGCCTGGGTTCTTACCTAAGGTAGTCACTAACAGGAATATCAATCAGGAGATTGTTGTTCCATCCTTGTGCCCAAATCCTTCTTCGAGGAAGGAACGTCTTTTGCACAATCTGGATGTAGTTCGTGCCCTTAAATTTTATTTACAGGCAACTAAAGATTTTCGACAAACGTCTTCCCTGTTTGTCGTTTACTCTGGTCAGAGGAGAGGTCAAAAAGCTTCTGCTACCTCTCTCTCTTTTTGGCTTCGTAGCATAATTCGTTTAGCTTATGAGACTGCTGGACAGCAGCCTCCTGAAAGAATTACAGCTCATTCCACTAGAGCTGTGGCTTCCACTTGGGCCTTTAAGAATGAGGCCTCTGTTGAACAGATTTGCAAGGCTGCAACTTGGTCTTCGCTTCATACTTTTTCCAAATTTTACAAATTTGACACTTTTGCTTCCTCGGAGGCTATTTTTGGGAGAAAGGTTCTTCAGGCAGTGGTTCCTTCTGTATAAAGAGCCTGCCTATCCCTCCCGTCATCCGTGTACTTTTGCTTTGGTATTGGTATCCCACAAGTAATGATGACCCGTGGACTGATCACACTTAACAGAAGAAAACATAATTTATGCTTACCTGATAAATTCCTTTCTTCTGTAGTGTGATCAGTCCACGGCCCGCCCTGTTTTTTAAGGCAGGTAAATATTTTTTAAATTATACTCCAGTCACCACTACACCCTTGGCTTCTCCTTTCTCGTTGGTCCTTGGTCGAATGACTGGAGGTGACGTAGAGGGGAGGAGCTATATAGCAACTCTGCTGGGTGAATCCTCTTGCACTTCCTGTAGGGGAGCAGTTAATATCCCACAAGTAATGATGACCCGTGGACTGATCACACTACAGAAGAAAGGAATTTATCAGGTAAGCATAAATTATGTTTTTCTCTTGTCCACATATTTGTGCCTTCTTGCTCTAATGTCTCTTCTATGCTAAGGAATATATTATATGTAAATTTTATACTGTTTGATTCGTTATAGTGGATTGTCTGTATGTATATTCTAATCCTCAATAAAAATATTTTAAAAAAAATAAATAAAAAAAAAATAGCAAAAATCCCCCACCCTTAGCCATCAAGCTGCCCCTCACGTAGATCGAGGGATAAGGGATCCAGGGACTCAACAGACTAGCAGCTTTATCAGCAGCCCGTGGTCTGGCAGAAGAAACTTCATCCTGACAGGGACCATGGGCTTCAGCAGCAGGGACAACCTCTTAGGTGTGTCAGAAACACAAAATCAGACAGGGACCTGTAGAACAAGAAAGGACAGAGTAACCAACTCTGGCTTTCTACAAAGGGGTAGCAAAGTGTTAAAAGTAAAGCAAAGACTACCTCGCCGCCTTTTAACTGCTAAAAGCCACCACTACTTTTACTCAAGTTATTGACGTCGACACAGCTAGACCCCAATCCTTGATTGCAGGGAAAAGTAACCATAAAAGGATTAATATCTTCAGACACCAACTTTGCACAACCTCCATTGACAGAGGCAAAAAGAATGACTGGGAATTATGGGTAAGGGAAGTTACACTTAACAGCTTTGCTGGGGTGCTCTTTGCCTCCTCCTGCTGGCCAGGAGTTGAATATCCCACTAGTAATTAAAATGACGTTGTGGACTCTCCATGTCATAGAAAAGAAAGCAAATTACACAACTTAAGTACACTGCTGCAAGTTACCTGAACATATCATCTTCATTTCTGGTGGCTAATTGTACATTGGTCTGTGCACTGCTCTAAGCAATCACAACGTAGTATATGAAGCTGGGTCAGACAACTTGCAGCATATGCAAGTGCAGAATTTCATCTACAGTCTCTCTAGGGAGTGTTAAACAAGCACAATTTTCATAACAAGAAATGTATTTATACACACACATATATTATATGGTGACCTAGACGTGCATTTGTCATTCATTTAGATAAAAGAATGTTGAATCACGGAGCAGCATTCATCATGTTTCAAAACTAAATTTAATTTGTGTAAAAATACAAAACACACAAAGATCTGGATTTGCACAGATCTTAGCGTGTTGCACATTCACACAAATAAATCCAGCTTCAAATGCTGCTACCCGCTGCAATATTCGCCTTTCATTTAAACATGTCTATGGTAAAGTCAGTTCTGAGTATATCCCATTAATGACATGATAATAAGGACACATTCATAGGGCAAACTGCTTAAATGCTGCTACCCACAGCAATCATATCACTGGTCGGACTTGGGTCAGGGCTTTGCTTTTGAGATAAGCACCTTTTCTCTGTTGGCATTATGGATAGCACCAACCTCTTTGATAAGGAGACTACACATCCCCTTGTGGTCAGACTTTGTCACATTCACCTGGGATGGTAATCTAACTCACAGTATTTGTTGCCCACCCAACATCAGAGCTACAACATGTGAATTATAACCAACCTCACTTTATAAGAGGACCAGGAATATTTATAGCATAAAGTAGCTTACCTTACTGGCATATAAGGCGCAAGGATCCATATTGCCTTGAAGCGTCACTCGCTTTTCTGTTCGCTCCCTAAGTAAACAATAAAAAAACTCTGAAAGAACGACTAAATACAGTAAATTTGCCTAATCAGCAAATACTTAAAGGGACAGTCAACACCAGAATTTTTGTTGTTTAAAAAGATAGATAATCCCTTTATTACCCATTCCCCAGTTTTGCAAAACCAACACTGTTATATTAATACACTTTTTACTTCTGTGACTAACTTGTATCTAAGCATCTTCTGGCCGCCCCTAATCACATGACTTTTAGTTATTATCTATTGACTTGCATTTTAGCCAATTAGTGCAGTGTCTGCCATTAGCCACGGGCGTGATCACAATGCTATCTATATGGCCTACATGAGCTTGCTCTCCCGTGCTGTGAAAAGTAAATAAAATAGAGGCGGCCTTCAAGGGCTTAGAAATTATCATATGCACCTTCCTAGGTTTGCTTTCAACTAGAATACCAAGAGAACACAGCAAAATTGTTGATAAAAGTAAATTGGAAAGTTGTTTAAAATTACATGCCCTATTTGAAAAATAAGTTTTTTTTGGACTTGACTGTCCCTTTAACAACAAGACAATGAAATAGCACTTGCTCTGGATTTCAAATGAGCAGTACACTTTTTTCTGTCAAATTTCAAAATGTGCTTATATTTGCTACCCCCTGTATCATGTGACAGCCATTAGCCAATCACAAAATACATATACAGTGGAGCATATGCTCAGTAGAATTTGGTGCGTCAAAGTGTGAAAATAAAAAGACTGGGCAAAATTTGTTAACGGAAGTAAGTTGTAAAGGTGTTTAAAACTGCTGCTCTGACTGATGAAAGTTTAGTTTTGTGTCCCTTTTACATAAAGACAAACCTAAAAGGTTTATTATGAGAATGACCAATATAGATTTCCTACAGTAATCAGATTTGCAATACAATAAGGCTCTCTCTGTCCCACAGCTAGGGTTGCCACCTTTCTTGGAAGAAAATACCGGCCGTGCTAATTAACAAATTTGCATAAATAATTTAACAGCATAACTCAAAAACTAAAGCTGATAGGACTGATTGTAAATGCTTGTTTGTTTATAACTAGTATGACAGGGGCTTTCTTTCTATATTTATTTGCTACATTGACATGAACCTTAAAAATACCGGTCGTGTCGTTAAAATACCGGCTAGGTGGCAACCCTACCCACAGCATGTGTGTACTTTTGTCTAGCGGTTTTGGATTCAGTGACTGCTATTAAACTTACAGCCCAAGCACAGCACATTTTGCAAACTATTAGTATTAAACCAATTCCATCCTTATCATTTTTGGCCCATGTTTAGAACTAAATGTATTAGGCTGCGTTCACAGCTTTTTCGGCTATGTGGAGCAGGTGCATAAGCGAGGCTGCAGCCACATAAGAAGAAACTGCTTATTTTTCCTCTCAGCCACCTCAGAAGTGATGAGATGAATCACCCTGACACTCGCTTGTTATCAGCACACAGATAATATATAGAGCTGCAGAACAGTAATACCCACTTTACTGCACATTTAAAACACTGAAGTTCAGAAAAAAGGTCCCTCTGTGACCCAGGTATCCTTCATTATACGGTCACTTTCTACCGTGCGTTGGTAGCTTTTTTTCCACCCTGATATTTGATATGAGACAAGTTATGAAACGCTATGACTTTCACAAGTTCTTTTAAATCCTACTCAAAATGTACGGAAGCCAGACAGCCTGCTCATAACCCTAACTCTGGGACATTTCCTATATAGGCCCCTAACTCTGGGACATTAGCTATATAGGCCCCTAACTCTGGGACATTAGCTATATAGGCCCCTAACTCTGGGACATTAGCTATATAGGCCCCTAACTCTGGGACATTAGCTATATAGGCCCCTAACTCTGGGACATTAGCTATATAGGCCCCTAACTCTGGGACATTAGCTATATAGGCCCCTAACTCTGGGACATTAGCTATATAGGCCCCTAACTCTGGGACATTAGCTATATAGGCCCCTAACTCTGGGACATTAGCTATATAGGCCCCTAACTCTGGGACATTAGCTATATAGGCCCCTAACTCTGGGACATTAGCTATATAGGCCCCTAACTCTGGGACATTTGTTTTACAGGCCCCTAACTCTGGGACATTTGTTTTACAGGCCCCTAACTCTGGGACATTTGTTTTACAGGCCCCTAACTCTGGGACATTTGTTTTACAGGCCCCTAACTCTGGGACATTTACTATATAGGCCCCTAACTCTGGGACATTTGCTATATAGGCCCCTAACTCTGGGACATTTACTATATAGGCCCCTAACTCTGGGACATTTGCTATATAGGCCCCTAACTCTGGGACATTTGCTATATAGGCCCCTAACTCTGGGACATTTGCTATATAGGCCCCTAACTCTGGGACATTTGCTATATAGGCCCCTAACTCTGGGACATTTGCTATATAGGCCCCTAACTCTGGGACATTTGCTATATAGGCCCCTAACTCTGGGACATTTGCTATATAGGCCCCTAACTCTGGGACATTTGCTATATAGGCCCCTAACTCTGGGACATTTGCTATATAGGCCCCTAACTCTGTGACATTTACTATATAGGCCCCTAACTCTGGGACATTTACTATATAGGCCCCTAACTCTGGGACATTTGTTTTACAGGCCCCTAACTCTGGGACATTTACTATATAGGCCCCTAACTCTGGGACATTTGCTATATAGGCCCCTAACTCTGGGACATTTACTATATAGGCCCCTAACTCTGGGACATTTACTATATAGGCCCCTAACTCTGGGACATTTGCTATATAGGCCCCTAACTCTGGGACATTTGCTATATAGGCCCCTAACTCTGGAACATTTGCTATATAGGCCCCTAACTCTGGAACATTTGCTATATAGGCCCCTAACTCTGGAACATTAGCTATATAGGCCCCTTCTATTGCATATCACAGTCCTTGGACTACTTTATTTTGCAACAGATCACTCCAAACTAGACTGGGGTTCTGAATCCGGGATACGCACTGTGGTTCTTATAAGGCCTGACTGACTGAACACAGCTGTCCCTGAGTACATTATAAAACAAGGTGCTACGAGTAGCAGAGAGGGACAAAATAAAACAATGAGCCCCTAGAGAAGATAAAAGAAAGAACATGAATCCAATGCAAACATAGAGGGGTAATGTAAAAGGTTTACCTGTGTGAAGTTGGCACCCCATGTTTGTAAAAACTGAATATAAATATACCATTTGTTTGTGCTGCAAAAACTAACGTTAGTGCCGGTTTGGTTTAGGAGATATTGCGCATTACTTTTTTATGAAACCCTGCCCACTTTGCACCCCATGTTATTACATTTTAAAAACAAATATACCATGTGTGCCGATTTGTGGTGCAAAAATGAACGTTTGTGCCGGTTTGGGTTCAGAGATATTGCGCATTATTTTTAATCAAACTCCGCCCACTTTGCACCCCATGTTATTACATTTTAAAAATTATTATACCATTTGTTTGTGCTGATTTGTGCCGCAAAAGCAGATATTTGTGCTGGTTTGGTTTCAGAGATATTGCGCATATAGTTTGCACCTCGTGTTATTAAATTCTAAAAACAAATATACAATTTGTTTGTGATGATTTGTGCCACAAAAACAAATGTAGTGGTATGGTGTAAATCATGAGCCAGGGCATTGGTTCCCAAATAAATGCCCTATGACATACTAACCATTTCGCTTTCACACAGATAGCACTTCCTGAACAGCCCATAATAATTCTTTCTGATACAAAATCAAAAAACAAAACTTTTAATAAAGTGAAAATAAAGGGGAGGGAGAAATCCCAGTTGTAGATTTCATCTATGGGTGTGCTGGATAAAATATATAGCAGTGATTGTGAACCTTGGCACCCCAGATGTTTCAGAACTACATTTCCCATGATCCTCAACTAGACTGCAGAGTGTATAAGCATCATGGGAGATGCTGCCTGTAGAAACATCTGGGGTACCAAGGTTCACCATCACTGATATATATTATTATTGGTTATTTGTAGAGCACCAACAGATTCCGCAGCGCTAATAGAGATGGGAGCAGGGGAGAAAAAAGAGTGAAATATATGCAAACACATTTGGCTTGCCAGAGCAATTTGTTATAAAAACATATTCATAATATTATAATAGCAAGAATATTTAGATTTGTCCTATTCTCAGCCAGGGGCGGTCCCAAAGTGATGTGTCGGGGGGGGGGGGCACTATGTTTCCCTACTGACACGGTGCCCATAATCAAAATGGCCGACGTCAGTGAAAGTACTACTGGCTACCATTTTGGTAATGGGCGCCTGACCTTATACACATGTGTACATGCACATTACATCAGGCACCCATTACCAAGATGGCTGTCGGTGGTAATTGCCCTATTGCTCCCCTGGATCCGCATCTTTAGTCAGCCCAGGTTTCCTTGATGTAATGCTCCGCCCCTGTACTGAGCACTGCATACTGTACTCTGGGAAAGGCACGAATAGAGCTTAAGCAACTACATGCTTGATGGTTTGAATTATAAAACTTTTGGGTACACAAAAGAACAGATGTAACTTACACACCAGAAAAAAATATTTAAAAAAAACATATGGGGAAGATTACATCCCTGGCGACAGTTTTCTATGCAGCGCAGTAGTGGTTACGCAGCGCAACAGTCTAGTTACGCTTTATACTAGACTGTTGTGCTGCGTAACTACACTGCTGCGCTGCGTAGAAAACTGGGTTCTTTTTCCCGTTGCTAGGAATGTAATCTCCCCCTAAATGTTTTTAAAAAAGCGACTAAAAAAGTAGTAACTTATATAAGAAAACTTGCTGGAATGCTTTTAAGCGCTTGTTAATATTGGGCTGTCTGTGGTTAACATGAAATTACAGGCGATAAACATGGCAACAAAGAGGTAAAGTGGCTAAAGGAGGTTTATTAGGCCTAATGGGATTGAAGAGGGCTATACTGCAATTTAATTGAAAACTTCCTTTTTCAATTAAGTAGTTAGTTTCGACTTATTTACTTTGCAGTTACATTACTTAAATGACCAATCACCACACACGTGTGCACAAAGTTATAAAACTTTTGAGAAGTACCTGTGTAAAATCCACATAATCTTAGAGAACGATTGTTTTGAATTTTTTTATGTTTTCCTCTTCCTCCCGGGTCACGTGGGTGATGTTTGCAAATGAAAACTGCATATACTGTACGTATATATATGCAGTTTTCCTCCACTACACAAGCCCAAATGATGTCACCTGTAAAACGGGACTGCGCTTCTGCGGTGGAACAGTGCACATAAAAAGATTGTACACTGCCTACATAGTCAGAAAAGCGCCTGCGTGCCGGAATACTGACTGACAGCTCTGGGTCAAGCTGCTGGTGAAGCTGGAGTGTGATCGATACGATAATAAATATAAAAAGTGTGATATAATATTGCTGGGTTTTTTTTATTTGCATAAAAAACTAAATATATTAGTTATACACACACTGATAACGTGTAATAAAATATATCAAGCAAGAGTGACTTGCAAGCATTCCAAAAAACTAATCGCACTATAAGTGTCATAGTTACTGCTAACGGAGATGCAAGTGACTATCATGAAAGGGAACAGCTCTGGCTTTAATGCCTGTACAGTGGAGCCGTTTCCTTTTATGTAGAACTAGTTGCCGTTATTGAGCTTGTGTGCTTGTGGGGGATTAAAGTGTGCATGGAAGTAGACGCAAGTGAGCGTGCACGAACAATAAGAAAAATAATGCTAATTAACGCTTATCCGATTGGCTGCAAAAGCTTGTCCATCACGATGAGGAACCGCCTCTTCAGGACAGGGGCAGTATTGCTGTGGCACAATAGTAGAATGCGGGGCAAATTAAAGGGACAGTATACACTCATTTTCATATAACTGCATGCAATAGACACTACTATAAAGAATAGGATGCACAGATACTGATATAAAATCCAGTATAAAACTGTTTAAAAACTTACTTAGAAGCTTCCAGTTTAGCTCTGTTGAAAAGGTAGCTGGAAAGCCCACTGCAAGTGGCAAATAAGACACTCCCCCCTCCCCCTTCTTTTGCATATGAAAAGACCCTTTACACAAACAGGAGCAAGCTGGAGAAGGTAGCTGACGGTATTCTCATAAAACTTTGGGGCTTGGTTAGGAGTCTGAAAATCAGAGCAATGTTTTTTAAAAATAAGCAAAACTATACATTTAAAAAAAACAAAAAAAACTTTATGGGCTATATAAATAGTGTATAATGTCCCTTTAAGTCATTTTTATCAACACTTTCCATTTTCTACTTTCCTGTACTATGCACAGGTTCTAATATTTTGATTTTGCTTTTTGCAGTTATTGAGTGGTCCTTTAAGCTATGGTTTGGGCTCCTTCACATCCATTAGGCTTCAATAACCCCACGTATGCCGTATAAACTGGCATGTTACATATTAATCCCTTAATGCCCAGGGCCGGATTTACATTTCGGGTGCCCGTAGGCACAGAGCGCACTATACAGAGTGCATTCATCCTTGTTTTCTGTGACCGGCGGCTTCCATGGGGGCAGGGAAGGAACCCGGCATAGGCTGCCCAATGAAATGCCTACCTGTGCTGGAGAGGCGTTTCAATGGGCAGCCTACACTGAGGTCTTTCTCTGCCCCTACGGAAGCCGCCGGTCATGGAAAAGGATGTGCGGTCTGAACAGGAGTTCTGTATAAAGTGACCCTTCCTTGTTGTTGCCTGTGTTCTGTCGAATTAGTTGACAGAACACCAGCAATTAGGCACAGGCACAGCGCCCCTCTATGGAGGGCACCTGTAGGAAAATGCATACTCTGCCTCATTAGAAATCTGGCACTGTTATCGCCACATTAACCTCTCGGGTGCAATGTTAACCATCTTACATTAAACTTTCTGGGGCAGTGTTAAATCACTGTTTTTTTATATTTCTCCTAAAAAACATCCACAAATTGTCTCTATCCAGCACAATAGTGAATTTTTATTTACAATTACTGGGTGCAGACTGAGGATACATGTCCTAACATATGTGTAATATCTCAGTAGGCAAAACTACACAGATGAACTAAAATATTATGTGCAATATCCACCAATTCGGTACTAACAGGGAACAAATGAATATAGTTGTATGTAAAGTGTAAAGTCAGTGGCGATTGATAACATATAATATGCAGTATCTTCTAAACCAAAGCGACACAAACGTTTCTTTTTGTGGCACAAATCAGCACAAACTAATGGTATGTTTGTTTTTTAAATTTAATAACATGGGTGCAAAGTGGGCGGTGCTTGAGGTTACATCATCTAAAAATCTTGAATGTCCATTATCTAAGAAACCGAACCGGCACAAACGTTTGTTTTTGCGGCACAAACAAAATGGTATATTTGTTTTTAAAATTGAATTAACATGGGGTGCAAAGTGGGCGGGGTTTCATAAAAAATAATGCGCAATATCTCCTAAACCAAACTGGCACAAACTTTTAGTTTTTGCAGCACAAATCAGCACAAACAAATGGTATATTTATATTCAATTTTTACAAACATGGGGTGCCAACTTCACCCAGGTAAAAGGAGTTGCCCATCTGAAATAATTTGAGCGCAGTGGAAAAGATTTTGCTTTCATGCTGAGAAACAAGCTCTCAATCAGCAAATGGTTCCTACTGGAGTTAAATAGTATTTGTACAGAAGATCATGCAGGATCTATCACCTCTCTAAAGAAATGTAAAGCCGTATCTGTAGGGGGAATCCAATATGGAATTATGTGTTCAAGTAACGCAGAGCCAATAATCAGACACTAATATAATGTGAGAGAAATAGATGAAGTGTCACCAAGAGTCCCCTCTGCATTTGCTCGAACATGGAATGTAAAAAATACACGGATACAGTGAAGAAATTAGTAACAATCTGCAATACAAACTTAGCTACGGTTTGTAGTTTACCTATGAGATTGCTAAATTTCCTTAAATCCAGCTTACCTTGCCTCCTGTGGCCGAATAGTCCAGTCCAACCCGACCACTTCATACTCTGACTGAGAGAGATCCTCCAGCGCATAGTGTGCGTCCTTAGCAAACACAATCTGCAAGAAAACAGGTGTAGTAGAGCGCCCTCTTGTGATGAATATTGAGAAATGCATTTTTGTTTCTTATATATCTCACTCAAATGACAGATCATACTGGAAACACACAATGGGGCCTAAAAACTTCTACAACAGCAGAGTAGTGCACAAGTTATATAATATGGGATATATCACACACTTGATGGCTGCTGCTTTCTCATTAATATGGCTATAAACTCCAGGCTCGATTTATCAAGCCTTCTTCTTCCCCTACTACTGCAGGTTCTCACAAAGAGAACCTGCAGTCAGTATTTATCAAGCAGTGGTCATCAGACCGCTGCTTCCTACCCTCTTCTCTACCTCTTAGGTGCAGAATTTCAATCTCCCTGGTCTCGCCAGACCGGGGAGTTTGACAGCTCCTGCCGAGAATGATTGGCTTTGCGCGGGAAGGGGGCGGTGTTTCACTCGAACACAAAATAGCACTTGCGTGCAATGGCAAATTCCAGCAGCGGATTGCTGCCCGCCAGTGGCTAGCTGGACAGACAGGTGTGAATATTTACTGTCCGCCCTTGCTTGATAAATCTAGCCCATTGTGTTTAATCCTTCTTACTTATACAAACTGATTTTAATAGCTCACTCTGCTTTAGTTAATGCCGCCCTCTCACACGTGAGGCCACTTGATGAACAGGTCACACACTGCCCATATTATACACAGCCCAAACTTCATGAGAATGCTGATCACATCTGAAGAGCAGCAAACCCGGATTCACTTCATTTCCTGCTAAATCACCACCTACAGGTGGAATCTGCACGTAATACCAATAACTCACACCTCTTGCTAAAGGGACGTGAATGAAAAAAAAACCTGATACCTTGTGATTCAGACCGAGAGAGAGTACAATAAAAATGTCTGACGTCTTATCAAATGGACCTTTTTTCTTTCTTGGTCACCTTTGTTGAAACTTACAGTAGCTCCATTCCATGAGAGCATACCTAGGTAGGTTCAGGAACATACGCGTATATGAAAACTATGTGGCAGAAGTTTTAGCAATATAATACATATAGTGCTAAAGACGTGAACGCTCCTGAGCCTACCTCTGTATGCTGTCATGGAGAGAAACCAAGTTTAAAAATGGACACCAAGATAAAGTAAATTTGCTTCTTTTTTTTTTTTTTTAAATTGCACACTATCTGAATCAAAAGTTTAATTTTTGACTGCTATCACCCTACACTACCACAGATATAATGAAACTATCAGTTTTTTTAATGTAAATAAAATCACACTTATATTAACCAAACTGTGCCATGTCTCATATGGAGATCACCAAAGTCACTGCTGCCTTCTGATTGTGACTCCCGTGCTTTACTCAGCTACTAGCTTTTGATTGGCTGTGATTGCCTGTGGCCAATCAGGAGCTGACACGGGAGCAATGCACTAGAGCCGTTCAGAGGTTAGTGATGGCTTTGGTATTTTCCAGAAGACGTACGGCAGAGTTTTGTTTGTTCTATATGTGAATCTCTTTATGTCCCTATAAATCCTTATTGTGCCATTATAAGCCTGTAGAGAATTGCCTTGTTTAGCATGATGACAGATACAGGAGCTCACTAAACACCCTCTCTATCACTTACCATGGGCACTTGCTCTAGTCCTTCTGCTTTTAGCTTATGCTTCACCCTGCGTGAGATTTCTCTGAGATACGGGAGAGAGAAGTCTTCAAACTGCTGGGGTCCGAGGCAGCCGGCATGAGATTCGAACACCTGAAGAGCCTACAGTGCAAACATAGGGCTGGTAACGTTCATGAGCTTTGTGTACTAAGCCAATCCTAATATCCTTTCATACCTGTGCACCTGCTGCGACTTGTCCCACCAGGTAGTCCACAATGATATCTGTAAGCTGCTGCAGCAGCTGGTGGCTGGCAGATGGGTACTTGTATAACCACCTCTTTGCTTTGGACATAGTATTAGAGCCACCACCCTCAATCATATAGGTCATGAGAGTCCACTGTAAGATAAAAGATTAGCATCAGAATGCGAACGGTGGATCCAAACATTCTTATTTATATAAAATGTACGGAATACTCACCGGAGCCCCAGTGAATCCAATTAGAGGCACTTTGCCTTCTAACTTGTGACGTGTCAATGTAATGGCCCGAAACACATAACCCAACTCCTGTGAAACATCAACAGCATGCTTTAATTTGTCCATGTCCTGTGGGTTCTGCAGAGGTTCTGGAAACACAGGACCCCTCCCCGGCTCCATCCGGATCTCCATTCCTAGTGCCTAGGGGAAATTATAAATGACAATTAGATACCACAGTGAATGTTGTTATTAATTCACAACAGTGATTATTAGTAGCCGGAATATATTCTCACTGCAGGAGGATACACATGTAACACCTGGGGACTTATTAAATGCTAAACTGAAAGTCTGTGCTTACCTGTGGAATCACAAGAATGTCAGAAAAAATGATAGCAGCATCCAGAGGAAACCTCCGCAACGGCTATAAACACACAAAATAAGAATAAACAAATTATGAGGCTGGACGCTTACAGATGAGGTTTGCTGCTAAACGGAGGCCAAATTCAAAGTAAAGGCTGGTCCGACATTTTCATTTTCTCTCTATATTACCGCAATAATCTCTGTATTAAACTTATTCTGTAAATTTACCAACGTTCTGTACTGAGCTGCTCCAAAAATAATCTTGACCTCTACTCTGTAATACACCTGCCTTACTGCCCTTTGTTAAATATCTGATGTCATTTCTTTCCTTCAGACTATCGACATGAGAAAAATGCAAGAATCACTGCGAGTTAAAAGGGACGTTCCAGTCAAAGTTGAAATGCACATAGATGAACTACATATTTGAACAGAAACATATTTGCAATATACTTGTACAGTATTGACAAAAATGCTTCTAGTAAAAGTTATCACCGTTTTCGTGTCAACATTTTTCTCTGCATGTGCATGTAAAACATAGCTAGATATTCTCAGTGCACCAGCACTTTAAATACTGCGGCTGCCCAGAGTGCCAGCAATTAACAAATTCAGTCTTTATAAGATGGTACAAGCACCATAGGCTCTCTGTGTGCTGTGCGGTGTTTAAAATGCTGGTGCATGTTGCATACTTAAATACACTTTTGAAACAGCTATAACTTTTATTAGAAGCATTTTTGCCAATACTTGTATATTACTAAAATGCTTCTGTTCAATAGTAAAATGCATCCTCGTGGATTCCAATTTTGGCTGGAATGTCCCTTTAAAATAATGTCCTTGTAAATCTTGGTCACTGTAAGAGAATCGCAGTTGCTCATCACAGACCTGGTGTGTTTACCTGCAGGCTCTAATTGTGCCTTTAACATAAAATATCCACAAGCAGCACACTCACCTTTCCCACCACTGTTGCCAAATAAATATAAATTGCAATCTTGTAGATGCATTTGTTTCCCCAGTAAAAGGTTTTTATTTTCACTAACAGTTTAACTACACCCCTAATCCATCACTACAAGGCTGCAATACACAGTGCTACGTCACCATCAAAATGCTTAAACCGCTTACAAATGTGACCTGGTGCCAAAACCAAAATGTTCTGTTCATGCTACACCAGTATACTTCTCTGTACACCATCAGTAGCAGCAATCTTTACCATCTTAGCCATGTTCCAAGCATCTTACGCGGCTAATCTGAGTGTGTGCGCCAGGAAGGTAACCCTGTTGGTTTTAATTCTAGGTTGTGTATGTGCTCCCAACACTGGAGGCTGGCGGAACAGCTGCAAATTGCTTGTGCACACAACATGCTTGGCAAGGCAACAACAACAACCCTTCAAAAGCTTCATTAGTGCCAGTTTATGAGAGACAACAGGAGAAAGTGCCCTGGAACCTTAAAGTGAATGTAAAGTTTAATGAAGAAGTGCCCAGTATCTAAAAATACTCCTAAAAACAGGGGCACTTCCATTCATTAAACTTTACATTGAAGCTTCTTTTATAAAATATTTACTTTTGCTTTATAGAAAGCAGACCGGCGATCCTCAATCTGCAGCTCCAGTTGTAGTTAACAGATCAATGACGAATCCGGTTTCTCCAATCGTTGCGTGCCCCCTTTGGCATCCAGCTTGTAAGGCCATGCAATGATTGAAGGAATCCGGATTTGTCATCGATCTGCTAACTACAACAGGAGAAGTGGGAGGAGGATTGTCTGTCTGGTTTCCATAAAGCAAAGGGTACGCGTTTTAAAAAAGAAGCTTCATTGTAAAGTTTAATGAATGAAAGTGCCCGTGTTTTTAAGAGTATTTTTAGATTCCAGGCACTTTTTTATTAAACGTTATATTCACTTTAAAAGTGTTTGCCACACACACTCCATGCAGAAGCTTAGGACACCGATCAGAAAGTGTGAAAACTGACCTGGGGATATCTATGTGTATATTCATACACGGCTATACTTGTGAACCACTAGATCACTGCTGTGTGGGTTTGAAAGGCAATTAAAGAATAAAATCATTGCTAAGAGTCACACACCAATGATTGCCCTGTTACATATAAACACATTTTATATATTCTAAACATAAATAACTAGTATATAAAAACCTAACAATGTCTGGTCCCTGCATTAGCAGCTCTTTATTCCATAATCACCTGTAGGGTAAGTTCACAGCAGATCTCAGGACTACGACAAGAAGCAAAGAAGTCCTGCCCAGCACGGGTCTCCCGAAATTCTGCAAGATATGACAGAGTGCAGTTAAATCTTCATAGATCTGCCATGCGTAAATATCTCTCTACACAGTGATTACTGAAATTACTTTGCCTGCAATTAAAGTGAAAGTAAATTTGGTCCCATTTGAACAAAGTACTGCATTGCCTAACTGTATAATAAGCAAATCGCTTTTTTTTTCTTCTAATAAATGTATAGATTTATGCCTTTTTTTTAATATATTCTTTTTATACAAATATCCTGCTGACTCCTCCCATCCACTTCTTCCTACTTTTTATACAGTGTTTGCGTATAGAGCGGTCCCACCCGCTCTATACGTATTAGAGAAGCGCATTCATATGGCCGATTTCACTTCTACAGGGCGATCAAAGCGCATGCGTGTATTTCGTTCACAACATAGTAATGAATGAATAACAATATTGTATTCATTCATTACTATGCGTTTTTAAAAAGAGACAAGCAGCATTGTTTTCATACCTTTCAAGCTGCTTCAGTTTATTCTCAGTCCGTCCCGAATGTCTGGGCATGCGCGTAAAGGGCACGCGCATTGAAGAAAAAAGTAGATAGTTGAGTTTACCGCATGCGCAGATGCCACAAGAGACCGATGATGTCGCTTCACGGCCGCCTAAAGGCCAGTATTTCAGTTGGCCCAAATAAGAACGTGACCAGGAAGCAATATGCAGCCAAAAAATTGGGTTGCATTTATCGGCAATAAAATTCAGTATTTATTTCAGGAAAAACTTGATTTGCAAACAAGTTATAAAAATTTGATGAATGAAAGTCCTATTCATTTAATACATAATATGTTATAACGGTGAGCAACAGAGGAAACTTTACTTTCACTTTAAAGAGACACAACTAAAATAAGAAAATGCTGATCTGTGTATTATACATTATTGCTTGGATATAAAGAGGTTAAGTACTGGAACAGTAATATAGACATGAACCAGGGGTTAAACACATAATATGCAAATTGCAATATTAGACATATTCTTTTTACACTTTTATGTCATTTTAAATTATGTCTACATTATTTTTAATGACCAAACGGCTAGTGAAAATCCTTAAAGGGACATTAAACCCAAAAAAATTATTTCATGGATTCAGGTAGAGAATACAATTTTAAAACAACATTCCAATTTACTTCTGTTATGTAATTTACTTCATTCTTTAGATATCCTTTGTTGAAGAAACAGCAATGAACATGGAGGAGTCAATCACACGAGGCATGTGCAGCCACCAATCAGCAGCTACTTGAGCCTATCTAGATATGCTTTCAGCAAAAGATATCAAGAGAATGAAGCAAATTACATTATAGAAGTAAATTAGAAAGTTGTTTAAAATTTCATGCCTTTTCCAAATCATGAAGAAAAAAAAATTGAGTTTCACCTCCTTTTAAAGTTACACCAATTTATATATCTGCATTGGACAAAATCTGTATACAACATAAACATTTTAGAATAATTACAACTGCCATTATATTAGTACCATTTACATTAATCTGCAATCTATGGACAAAGCCCTTGAAAAGCCTCTTGCGTATTTTTATCTCATCTTTACTGCGGTCAAATTAGGGGCAGATAAAGATGTATCTATATAGATCACGCAATCACTTTGTAGAATGTTGCAGGGTCAGTTTTTAAATCCTGCCTCTCTGTGGAAGTGGGAAAAAAAGAAAGGACGACTGGCAAAATAAATAATGAAAGCACATTACTAAAGGTTTTTACTACACATAAATATTTTTGTAAACTTACATTTTGAGTTGAATTGCTCTTTTAACCCCTTGGTTGCCTAATATGTATTTCTTTTAAGGTCTCTTCCGCAGCTAAAAGGTTCAATTTCACTAAGCTCCCTTTGGTCACATATGCCCTTTTTTTTTTAAGAAGACCACAAAGACATTTGGAAAATTGATCCACAGTTCACCTACCTGGAAGATACCTGCCTGCCTGCCTCATACACCAGACAGGAACATATCTGCACTCCTCCCCGCGCGCTGCACGCAGAAACGTGTCGTTCTTTAGCTCTGGAAACCCCTCAGGTCTAACAAAAGACAGCAAGAACATTTACACATGGATATTCAGGCACAGTCGTAAACAGTCTAAACTGAGCGCTCTATTTCATAATGAATACAAATTACACCCTTTTTTTCCCTTCATGTTAAATTGACATGAATCTCAACATTAAACATTCACATTTTAGATAGAGCATACAGGTTTAAGTTCCTATTTACACGTGCACACTCCTGAACCTACCTCAGTATGCTCTCATGGAAAGGATCTAACTGAAGTAATTTGGAGAAGAAAAAAAAATGTTTTTACTGTATACTCTTACTAAATCATAAAACAGTAATTTTGGATTATATGTCCCTTTAATTCAAAACCACAGACCATCACTGCACATCTGCACTTGTAGGGTTAGTTTCTGATCTCATATCTTTCTTCTGCACATCCAACTTTTAGAGTAGCTGAGAAAAGCGTGAAATGTCAGCATTTTTTTGCTATGGCAGAAAAGGCACTGCCCTTACATGAAGACAAATATGGTTTACACTTTCATGAACCACATTAAAGGGACATTATACACCAAAATTATTATGGTTTAAAAAGATAGATAACGCCTTTACTGCCCATTCCCCAGCTTTGCACAGCCAACACTGTTATATTAATATCCTTTATAACATTTAAACCTCCAACTGTCTGCCTGTTTCTAAGCCACTAAAGACAGCCTCTTATCACATGCTTTTTTTTATTAGCTTTTGCCAACAGGGGACTGCGAGTTCATGTGGGCCATATAGATGGCATTGTGCTCACGCCCGTGGAGTTGTGGATGACAACACTAATTGTCTAAAATGCAAGTCAATAGAGAATAAATAAATAGCGATGTGATAAGGGGGCAGTCTGCAGAGGCTTATATAGAAGGTAATCACAGAGGTATAAAAACATATTTATAGAACTGTGTTGTGTGTCATTGACAAAACAAAAAAAAAGAAAATAAATATTCAACGATGCAGAGTGTCATTGCCACTGTAGAATGCATCTGTAATCAGAGGTAGGTGGTGGGATACACACACAGTTATCTGTAATCAGAGGTAGGTGGTGGGATACACACACAGTTATCTGTAATCAGAGGTAGGTGGTGGGATACACACACAGTTATCTGTAATCAGAGGTAGGTGGTGGGATACACACACAGTTATCTGTAATCAGAGGTAGGTGGTGGGATACACACACAGTTATCTGTAATCAGAGGTAGGTGGTGGGATACACACACAGTTATCTGTAATCAGAGGTAGGTGGTGGGATACACACACAGTTATCTGTAATCAGAGGTAGGTGGTGGGATACACACACAGTTATCTGTAATCAGAGGTAGGTGGTGGGATACACACACAGTTATCTGTAATCAGAGGTAGGTGGTGGGATACACACACAGTTATCTGTAATCAGAGGTAGGTGGTGGGATACACACACAGTTATCTGTAATCCAGAGGTAGGTGGTGGGATACACACACAGTTCTATGGCCATTCTCTTCCAAGCTCCCTTATTTATCTGCTCTTAGATACACTTCTCCCTTATATTTTACCTGTAATTGTGTGCACTGCACTGTACTCATAGTAACAATTCTGATGTACCGTATATCTTTAGAATTCACAGGTTAGTGAATGAAGAGGATTTGTATGAAGAATTATGTTGTAAAAAACTTGTAAAATAACATTTGTTGTCTGTAACTTCTGTATAATTTGTTGTTTTCCTACGTGAAATTTGTCGATTCTTTAGACTCATTTATTTTCTTCAAAAAAACGTTGGTACCCCATAAACGTAAATAAATGACCCACGACCACACAGAATTGACTTTACGGTCAGTTGGAGTATTTATTTAAGTATATATAAGATGTAGGTAACCTGTCTCCTCTGGCCTCTTACAGTGACCCAGTGACTCACCGCAGCTGCTCCGCCTTCTCCATGCTGTTCCCTGTCAGGAAGTGTTAGCTCTGCGCTGTCACACAGCTCCCTACTGCTTCAAACCCCGCCCCCCACCAGCGCAGCCAATCACCACACAAGTAAAGTCTCCAAAAACTAAAAGGAGGCGTCCAACATGCATAGGTGATATTTTCCATTGGTGTTTCTTGTTCACCAATCAGAATCAAGCGCTGGAATCATTAGTTGTTGCTAGGCGACAGAAAAGGGAACCGCCGGAAGATTCATTCCGGAAGGAAGAACTGCTGGTTTTGTTACCGTATTAAAAGTAAAATGCTGCGCAGTTTCATCAATGGAATGTGTTGTTAAAAGGGTTTTTTAATATTTCAGTATAGGTCTGTGGAATGGTGTTTATATATAGTTATGTAGAGGGCATCCCCCTATATTAAAGAATATTGCCATAAGTCAAGAAGTATACATAAAAAATGTGTTACAGAGCTTTTTTTGTTTGTTTACAAATAATATATATAGCTAAATAAACTTTTATGTGTTTCAGTCAGTGTAGTTCTGTCAACTAATAAATATATATCTTTCTATCTATCATCTATCTATCTATAGATAGATATTTCTGAACCCCAGAAACTGATAGATGAATAAAGCCCAAAGAAGATACCCATAGCCACCTTCAGTGATATTTTTATTAATTGAATTATGTGCTCCACACTGTGCAACATTTTAATACAAATATTTAGTATTACTTAAAGGGACATGACAAATAAAGCTTGTCTTTCATGATTCAGATACATAGTGGAATTTTAAACAACTTTCTAATTCTATTATCAAATTATCTTTGCTCTCTTTGTATCTTTTATTGAAAAGCAAGTAATGTACGTTCAGGAGCGTGCACGTGTCTGGAATACTATATGGCAGCAGTTTTGCAATAATATTAGCCATTTGCAAGAGCAACTAGATGGCAACACTCCTGCCCTGTAATGCTCCATAGACCTATCTGGGGGAATTGTATGCTCTGAAAGAATCACACAATATTTGTTTTGGGTTGCTTTTATATAAACACATTAAACTGTAGTCACATAATTTACCATTTCAGCAACATAAGCTGTTATAGACTGTTAATGTTTTTCTGTACCAGGGCAGAGCGATTTGAATTGGTTTAGAAATACAGACACTAAAAGTAAAATAAATCTGAATTCATCTAAAATGAATGTTTCTTTTTAAGGCTGAAATATACAACTTTATATTTCTTTGTCTTCTTTTTAAACTTGTTCCACCCCAGGGGTAGAAAAAAAGGACGCAAGGGTTATTTTTTTATCTTACAGTATTATCACATTGAAGTAAAGTGAATAATTTGACTACCCACAACAGAGAGATTGATAGACACTCAGTGCACATGGCAGGGAGTGCCTGCACTGACAGTGAATTTGTGACTGATGATTGCTGTTTCTCCTTGATAACCGCTCATATCAATGGCAGCTGGTCTGGGTGGGACAGTAAAAAGCTAACCATGACAAAGACAAGAGAGCTACTTCCATAAACTGGTGAACAGGCAGAAATGTTAACCCTCGCTGTAAGAGAGTGGGTGACAGGTATACAATATATAATGTCTTACTTTTATTAATACATTATATAACAATGGGACAGAAACTCTATTACAGATCACCATTAGTACAGAACACACAAACACATATATTTCAGAAAGCTGACTTATTTTTCAGCCTCCTGGACTAGATTTGCTATACAAATCTAGACAACCAAAAAGCTCCCTGACATTGTTATACGAATATGAGTTTAAACTACATTGCAATGGCACATTTTGGCATAGGCCACTGGTTTTTAAATCAAGCCTTAGGCCTCCCTAACAGGCCAGATATTTAGGATTACCTTGGGTGAGATCCGGTAAAATAACCATGTTTACTAATCAGCTGATTATTTCATCTGTGCTCTAGCTCAGATATCCTCACAATCTGGTCTGTAGGCTAACTACGCCTGTGTGTAAAGCAGCAGGATTTAGTGGCAGCAGCAAATGTTGAAAGGTAGTTCTATTGCATTATTTATTCACACACCTATGTTCGTTCTATTGCATTATATATTCACACACCTATGTTCGTTCTATTGCATTATATATTCACACACCTATGTTCGTTCTATTGCATTATATATTCACACACCTATGTTCGTTCTATTGCATTATATATTCACACACCTATGTTCGTTCTATTGCATTATATATTCACACACCTATGTTCGTTCTATTGCATTATATATTCACACACCTATGTTCGTTCTATTGCATTATATATTCACACACCTATGTTCGTTCTATTGCATTATATATTCACACACCTATGTTCTCCAAATATTTTATTTATTCATTTTAGGAAAAATCAATAATTCCTGTTTGTTTAGTGGGTGTGCGTACCCCTCCAGATTGTTAGAATTTAAAAATCAGATGTCCCTTTAATAATATTTTGCTCACATTGTGTTCTATTTTCGAGAATGAAAATCATATGTTACAGCCATTATCTATTTAAAATAGCATTATAAAATGAACATACTAAAACATGCTCCATCATACAGGAAATCCTTAAAGTAATAGTCTAGTCAAAATTAAACTTTCATGATTCAGATAGAGCATGTAATTAGGGACAGTATACAGCAATTTTCATATAACTGTGTGTAATAGACACTACTACGAAGATGAATATGCACAGATACGGATATAAAAATCCAGTATAAAACCGTTTAAAAACTTACTTAGAAGCTCCCAGTTTAGCACTGTTGAAAAGGTAGGCTGGGACACCCACTGAAAATGGTTCTATAGCAAAAAAAAAATACACCCTCCCTTCTTCCTCTGCATATGAAAAGACTCTTTACACAAACAGTGGCAAGCTGGAGGAGGTATACATCAGTATACTTATAAAACTTTGGGGCTTGGTTAGGAGTCTGAAAATCAGCGCAATGTTATTTAAAAATAAGCAAAACTATACTTTTTTTTTTTTTTAATAAAACATGTATAGGCTATATATATATGGATCATCTACAAAACATGAAAAGAAAAATCTAGTGTACAATGTCCCTTTAAGCAGCTATTTAATTTACTCCTATTATAAATGTTTCTTTGTTCTTTTGGTATCATTATTTGAAAAGGATGGAATGTAAGCTTAGAAGCCAGCCCATTTTTGGTTCAGGACCTGGGTAATGCTTGCTGATTGGTGGCAAGCTTTAGACACCAATCAACAAGCTCTACCCAGGTGCTGAAACAATAAGGGGCCGGCTCCTAAGCTTATATTCTTGCTTTTTCAAATAAAGATACCAGGAGAATGAAGAAAAATGATAATAGGAGTAAATTAGAAAGTTGCTTAAAGGGACACTGAACCCAAAACTTTTCTTTCATGATTCAGATAGATAATACAAATTCAAACAACATTCCAATTTACTTCTATTATTTATTTTGCTTCATCTTTCATATATCCTTTGTTGAAGAAATAGCAATGCACATGGGTGAGCCAATCACATGAGGATTGTATGTACAGCAACCAATCAGCAGCTACTGAGCCTATCTAGTTATGCTTTTCAGCAACGAATATCAAGAGAATAAAACAAATTAGATTATTGAAGTAAATAAGAAAGTTGTTTAAAGTTGCATGTTCTTTCTAAATCATGAAAAAAAAAATTGGGTTTCATGTCCCTTCAAAATGGCATGTTCTATCTGAAACGTGAAAGTTTAATTTTGACTAGACTATGACTTCAAGTTACACACAGGATATTTGCACAATCTGATTGTGATACATTATGATCTTCAGAAGAAACTCCAAATACTGTGTCTCACTCATAGTTAGGGTTGCCACCTCAGCCATGTTTTCCTGGACACTTATAAGTTATACATGCTGCAAGGTGTGCAGGGAGGAACATGTATTGTGTTTCTGGACAGCACTATTCATATTCCTCCCTGCACACCCTACAGCATGTCTAACTTATAAGTGTTCTGTATTTTAAGGGACAGGTGGCAACCCTACTCATAGTGTTACAGCTCTGGGATTATTTAGAAACCAATGAATTTAGTGGCAAAATGTGGGTTGTACCACTTCATACACACGTGAGCATGTAACTGTCAGTGGATCTCGTTTTGTCATTAAACTGTTTTATATAGTTATCTATTGTGTGTGTGGTATGGTGTATGTTTGCTGTTGTGAATTTGCAGTGTGCTATGCATATTCATGTATCTGTTGTGACATTGTGTGTGTGCTATTGTGAGAGTTTAGTGTATTCATGTATTTGGTGTGATTGTGTGTGGTATTGTTAAAGTGTAGTGTAGTCATTTATGTGGTGTGATTGTGTGTGTGGTATTGTGAGAGTGTAGTGTATTCATTTATGTGGTGTGATTGTGTGTGTGGTATTGTGAGAGTTTAGTGTATTTATTTATGTGGTGTGATTGTGTGTGGTATTGTGAGAGTGTAGTGTATTCATTTATGTGGTGTGATTGTGTGTGTGTGTGGTATTGTGAGAGTGTAGTGTATTCATTTATGTGGTGTGATTGTGTGTGTGTGGTATTGTGAGAGTGTAGTGTATTCATTTATGTGGTGTGATTGTGCGTGTGGTATTGTGAGAGTGTAGTGTATTCATTTATGTGGTGTGATTGTGTGTGGTATTGTGAGAGTGTAGTGTATTCATTTATGTTGTGTGATTGTGTGTGTGTGGTATTGTGAGTGTGTAGTGTATTCATTTATGTGGTGTGATTGTGTGTGTGTGGTATTGTGAGAGTGTAGTGTATTCATTTGTGGTGTGATTGTGTGTGTGTGGTATTGTGAGAGTGTAGTGTATTCATTTATGTGGTGTGATTGTGTGTGTGTGGTATTGTGAGAGTGTAGTGTATTCA
Organism: Bombina bombina; assembly: GCF_027579735.1. Taxonomy (NCBI): domain Eukaryota; kingdom Metazoa; phylum Chordata; class Amphibia; order Anura; family Bombinatoridae; genus Bombina; species Bombina bombina. The sequence continues at coordinate 180,662,601 of NC_069508.1, read as the reverse complement.
TTTATGTGGTGTGATTGTGTGTGTGTGGTATTGTGAGAGTGTAGTGTATTCATTTATGTGGTGTGATTGTGTGTGTGGTATTGTGAGAGTTTAGTGTATTTATTTATGTGGTGTGATTGTGTGTGGTATTGTGAGAGTGTAGTGTATTCATTTATGTGGTGTGATTGTGTGTGTGTGGTATTGTGAGAGTGTAGTGTATTCATTTATGTGGTGTGATTGTGTGTGTGTGGTATTGTGAGAGTGTAGTGTATTAATTTATGTGGTGTGATTGTGTGTGTGGTATTGTGAGAGTGTAGTGTATTCATTTATGTGGTGTGATTGTGTGTGGTATTGTGAGAGTGTAGTGTATTCATTTATGTTGTGTGATTGTGTGTGTGTGGTATTGTGAGTGTGTAGTGTATTCATTTATGTGGTGTGATTGTGTGTGTGGTATTGTGAGAGTGTAGTGTATTCATTTATGTGGTGTGATTGTGAGAGTGTAGTGTATTCATTTGTGGTGTGATTGTGTGTGTGTGGTATTGTGAGAGTGTAGTGTATTCATTTATGTGGTGTGATTGTGTGTGGTATTGTGAGAGTGTAGTGTATTCATTTATGTTGTGTGATTGTGTGTGTGTGGTATTGTGAGTGTGTAGTGTATTCATTTATGTGGTGTGATTGTGTGTGTGTGGTATTGTGAGAGTGTAGTGTATTCATTTGTGGTGTGATTGTGTGTGTGTGGTATTGTGAGAGTGTAGTGTATTCATTTATGTGGTGTGATTGTGTGTGTGTGGTATTGTGAGAGTGTAGTGTATTCATTTATGTGGTGTGATTGTGTGTGTGTGGTATTGTGAGAGTGTAGTGTATTCATTTATGTGGTGTGATTGTGTGTGTGGTATTGTGAGAGTTTAGTGTATTTATTTATGTGGTGTGATTGTGTGTGGTATTGTGAGAGTGTAGTGTATTCATTTATGTGGTGTGATTGTGTGTGTGTGGTATTGTGAGAGTGTAGTGTATTCATTTATGTGGTGTGATTGTGTGTGTGTGGTATTGTGAGAGTGTAGTGTATTAATTTATGTGGTGTGATTGTGTGTGTGGTATTGTGAGAGTGTAGTGTATTCATTTATGTGGTGTGATTGTGTGTGGTATTGTGAGAGTGTAGTGTATTCATTTATGTTGTGTGATTGTGTGTGTGTGGTATTGTGAGTGTGTAGTGTATTCATTTATGTGGTGTGATTGTGTGTGTGGTATTGTGAGAGTGTAGTGTATTCATTTATGTGGTGTGATTGTGAGAGTGTAGTGTATTCATTTGTGGTGTGATTGTGTGTGTGTGGTATTGTGAGAGTGTAGTGTATTCATTTATGTGGTGTGATTGTGTGTGTGTGGTATTGTGAAAGTGTAGTGTATTCATTTATGTGGTGTGATTGTGTGTGTGTGGTATTGTGAGAGTGTAGTGTATTCATTTATGTGGTGTGATTGTGTGTGTGGTATTGTGAGAGTGTAGTGTATTAATTTATGTGGTGTGATTGTGTGTGTGGTATTGTGAGAGTGTAGTGTATTCATTTATGTGGTGTAATTGTGTGTGTGGTATTGTGAGAGTGTAGTGTATTAATTTATGTGGTGTGATTGTGTGTGTGGTATTGTGAGTGTGTAGTGTATTCATTTATGTGGTGTGATTGTGTGTGTGTGTGGTATTGTGAGAGTATAGTGTATTCATTTATGTGGTGTGATTGTGTGTGTGTGTGGTATTGTGAGTGTGTAGTGTATTAATTTATGTGGTGTGATTGTGTGTGTAGTGTATTAATTTATGTGGTGTGATTGTGTGTAGTGTATTCATTTATGTGGTGTGATTGTGTGTGTGTGTGGTATTGTGAGAGTATAGTGTATTCATTTATGTGGTGTGATTGTGTGTGTGTGTGGTATTGTGAGAGTATAGTGTATTCATTTATGTGGTGTGATTGTGTGTGGTATTGTGAGAGTGTAGTGTATTCATTTATGTGGTGTGATTGTGTGTGTGTGTGGTATTGTGAGAGTATAGTGTATTCATTTATGTGGTGTGATTGTGTGTGTGTGTGGTATTGTGAGAGTATAGTGTATTAATTTATGTGGTGTGATTGTGTGTGTGGTATTGTGAGTGTAGCTTGTTAGTGTGTTTTCAGTTATGTGTTGTTGTAATTGTGTGTGTGGTTTTATGACATTGTTTTGTGTTAGCGTTTATGCTGTTTTGCGTGTTATAGAACAAAAAGGATTAGTTATGGAAGCTGTTGTTTTTAGGACACCCGTGTGCACAGTGCTCTGTAGATGAACGCTAAGGTGAGCACAGCAACATCATGAATGATCTGTCTGTGATTTGTAACTAATTATTCTGATCGCGAATGGCTTTATACTGATGTCAGTCAGTGTGTGAGCACCAGCTCTGAGTCGCCTGCATTATATGAAGCACGCGTGACAGCAGCCTACGGTACTGCGCTTCTACACAAGTGAATACAGTGAACGGCCTGCACCCATTGGCACTTCCGGGATTCCCTCTTCCTGTACTGATCAGAACTAGAGGGGGCAGAGAGGCAGGTAACCGGGGCAGTAACAGCAGGGGGGAGGGAGTATTGGCACATACACGTCTGTTGTACACTGATAGTATACACACAAAGTGACACACCTGATAGTATACATATTATATACTATACTCAAGTCCTACCTGATCATAGTTGCCAACAGTCCCTGATTTCCAGGGACAGTCCCTGGATTTTGTTGTATGTCCCTGTATTTTTTTTGTCCCTGGAAATGTCCCTTAAAATCTCTTTTGCACTACATTTGTTGTTTGTGTGTGTGTGTGTGTGTGTATATATATATATATATATATATATATATATATATATATATATATATATACACACACACATACATATATACAGATAGATGATAAATAGATATAGTGTATTATTTAAATATAATTCATTCCTAATGGAATATTATTATTATTGAATGGGTTCACATATTATTTGTCTTTCTAATTTTGATGCTGTATTGTAAAAATAACCATATGCCCAGAATGTGTTCCAGAGACTGGGTAGGTGTAAGAGCTTGGTGCTGTAATCTATATAATAAACTATGGATAAGTCTAAATTATACTATTACTTTCAAATGGGTGCGTTTTGATTGCAGAACTCAGTGGGCGGAGCAATTGAACAGTAGGTCGTCAATACTCCAGTAACCCGCTTGCTTGCTCTGCTGCAAAGTGTCCCTGGAATTTTTTTTTAAATGTTGGCAACTATGCCTGATATACCTAACATAGACACTGTACACACCTGGTACTACATGCACTGTCATTATACAAACATACTGACACGCCTGACAGTATACATACACAGTCATACCATAAACCTTATATAGACAGTAGACACTGTACACACTTGATACTGCAATTGCATACATACACAACAGCACTGTGTACACTGTCATTATACATACACAGTGACACACCTGATCGTATGCACATGTACCATACACAAATTCATACCTTATACCTTACATAGACACTGTACACACCTGATACTGCATGCATACACACATAGCCCTGAGTGCACACCTGGCACTCCATACACTGTCATTATATAAACATAGTGACACTGTGCACACCTGACAGTATACACATGTACTGTACCCAAGTTATACTTTATACCTTACGTAGATACTGCACACACCTGATAATGCATACATACACACACAGCACTGTGCACACACCTTTATATACTGCCATACAAACATACTGACACGCCTGACAGTTTACACATGTACTGTACACAAGTCATACCTTATACTTTACATATACACTGTGCACACCTGATACTGCATACATACACACACAGCACTGTGCATACACCTGGCACTGTGCACACTGTCATTATACAAACAGTGACACACCTGATCGTATACACATGTGCCATACACAAGTTATATCTTCCAATAGACACTGTAGATACCTGGTACTGCATACATACATACATACATACATACACACACAGCACTGTGCACACACCTGGCACTACATATACTGTCATTATACAAACACAGTGACACACCTGATCCTATACACATGTGCCATACACAAGTCATACCGTATACCTTACATAGACACTGTGCACACCTGATACTGCATACATACACACACAGCACTGTGCATACACCTGGCACTGCGTACACTGTCATTATACAAACACAGTGACACACCTGTTCTTATACACATGTATCATATACAAGTCATAGCTTATACCTTACATAGACACTGTACGCACCTGATACTGCATATATACACACACAGCACTGTGCATACACCTGGCACTACACATACTGTCATTATACATACACAGTGACACACCTGATCGTATACACATGTGCCATACACACGTTATACCTTCCTGATCGTATACACATGTGCCATACACACGTTATACCTTCCAATAGACACTGTACACACCTGATACTGCATATATATATATACACACACAGCACTGTGCATACCACTGGCACTGCATACACTGTCATTATACAAACACAGTGACACACCTGATCGTATACACAAGTCATAGCTTATACCTTACATAGACACTGTGCACACCTGATACTGCATATATACACACACATCACTGTGCACTCACATGGCACTGTGTACACTGTCATTATACATACACAGTGATACACCTGATTGTATACACAAGTCATAGCTTATACCTTACATAGACACTGTGAACAACTGATACTGCATACATACACACACAGCACTGTGCACACACCTGGCACTGTGTACACTGTCATTATACATACACAGTGACACACCTGTTCGTATGCACATGTACCATACACAAGTCATACCTTATACCTTACATAGACACTGTGCGCACCTGATACTGCATATATATACACACACAGCCCAGTACATACACCTGGCACTACATAATGTCATTATACAAACACAGTGACACACCTGATCGTATACACGTGCCTTACACAAGTCATACCTTATACCTTACATAGACACTGTACATACCTGATACTGCATATATATGTACATACACCTGGCACTACATATACTGTCATTATACAAACACAGTGACACACCTGATCGTATACATGTGCCTTACACAAGTCATAGCTTATACCTTACATAGACACTGTTCACACCTGATACTGCATACATACACACACAGCACTGTGCATACACCTGGCACTGCGTACACTGTCATTATACAAACACAGTGACACACCTGATCGTATACACATGTGCCTTACACAAGTCATACCTTACATAGACACTGTGCACACCTGATACTGCATACATACACACACAGCACTGTGCATACACCTGGCACTGCGTACACTGTCATTATACAAACACAGTGACACACCCGATTGTATACACAAGTCATAGCTTATACCTTACATAGACACTGTGCACACCTGATACTGCATATATACACACACATCACTGTGCACTCACATGGCACTGTGTACACTGTCATTATAAATACACAGTGATACACCTGATTGTATACACAAGTCATAGCTTATACCTTACATAGACACTGTGCACACCTGACACTGCATACATACACACACAGCACTGTGCACACACCTGGCACTGTGTACACTGTCATTATACAAACACAGTGACACGCCTGATCGTATACACATGTACCATACACAAGTCATAGCTTATACCTTACATAGACACTGTGCACACCTGACACTGCATACATACACACACAGCACTGTGCACACACCTGGCACTACATATACTATCATTATACAAACACAGTGACACACCTGATCGTATACATGTGCCTTACACAAGTCATAGCTTATACCTTACATAGACACTGTGCACACCTGATACTGCATACATACACACACAGCACTGTGCATACACTTGGCACTACACATACTGTCATTATACATACACAGTGACACACCTGATTGTATACACATGTGCCATACACAAGTTATACCTTACATAGACACTGTACACACCTGATACTGCATACATACACACACATAGCACTGTGCATATACCTGGCACTATACATACTGTCATTATACATACACAGTGACACACCTGATCGTATACACATGTGCCATACACACGTTATACCTTCCAATAGACACTGTACACACCTGATACTGCATATATATATACACACACAGCACTGTGCATACACCTGGCACTACACATACTGTCATTATACATACACAGTGACACACCTGATTGTATACACATGTGCCATACACAAGTCATACCTTACATAGACGCTGTGCACACCTGATACTGCATACATACACACACAGCACTGTGCATACACCTGGCACTGCGTACACTGTCATTATACAAACACAGTGACACACCCGATTGTATACACAAGTCATAGCTTATACCTTACATAGACACTGTGCACACCTGATACTGCATATATACACACACATCACTGTGCACTCACATGGCACTGTGTACACTGTCATTATACATACACAGTGATACACCTGATTGTATACACAAGTCATAGCTTATACCTTACATAGACACTGTGCACACCTGACACTGCATACATACACACACAGCACTGTGCACACACCTGGCACTGCGTACACTGTCATTATACAAACACAGTGACACACCTGATCGTATACATGTGCCTTACACAAGTCATAGCTTATACCTTACATAGACACTGTGCACACCTGATACTGCATACACACACAGCACTGTGCACACACGTGGCACTGCGTACACTGTCATTATACAAACACAGTGAAACTGCACAGTTTTGCAACAATGTTACACATTAACAGGAGCACTAGATGGCAGCACTATTTCCTGTCATGCACTGCTTCAGGGATGTGCACGCTACCTATCTAGATATCTCTTCAACAAATAACATTTGATAATAGAAGTAAATTGGAAACTTTTTTTTAAATTATATTCTCTATCAGAATAATGAAAGAAAAAATGTGGTTTTATGTCCCTTTAAATTTTAGCCAGGTGGGCAGAAAAATCAGCCAGAGCGTGTGCCCATTAAATAGGTCCAGAGGAGAACACTGCACAGAGAAGGAAGTGATGTTAAAGATGCTAAACACTCTCACTCTAATATGCTTACCCTAAGGTCGGATTATCATCTGCCTATTTATCTACATATTATTTCTTTAGAGAACTGTTTATTGTATTTTTAACCCCGCCATTGGTGCCGGCACCTTCCAATACTTGCTTCTGTATTTTATTTTATATACAATTAAATTTTTACTGTTTTTATTAGACTTGGTGTACAATTATATATAGTCCCCACAGAGGTATAATATCCATTTAATTTGTACTAAACCTCCTACTCTTTGCCACATCACACTAATTGTTAACTCTGTGAGTACGGAGCACTGTCTCTACCACACCGGAACATTACAATATACTAAACTCTAAGCTATTTTAGCGCTACCCTTTTCTGTTTTTTCTAGAGAACACTGCACAGGCCTGGCACTGTGTACACTGACATTATGCACACATAGTAACACACCTGACAGTAAACACATGCACTTTACACAAATCCTATCTGATATTTTACTTACTGTACACACCTTATACTGCATACAGAAACACAGCACTGTGCACACCCCTGTCACTGCATACATGGTCATTATACACTCATGGTTACACACCTGGTAGTATACACAGATTGTGCATGATACCTTAAATAGATACTATACACACCTGCTACTGCACACATACGCACACATATTACACAAACACGCATTGTACATCACACAATATATAAATTAAAGGGACAGTCTACATCAGACATCCTCAAACTTAGCCCTCCAGGTGTTTTGGAACTACATTTCCCATGATGCTCAGCCAGCATATCAGCTGGCTGAGCAACATGGGAAATGTAGTTCCAAAATCTCTGGAGGGCCAAGTTTGAGGATGTCTGGTCTACACCAACATTTTTATTGCTTAAAAATATAGATAATCCCTTTATTACCCATTCCCCAGTTTTGCATAGCTAACACAGTTATAGTAATACACTTTTTACCTCTGTGATAAACCTTGTTTCTAAGCCTCTGCAGACTGCCTCCTTATCTCAGTGCTGGTTTATAATGAAGTCCACGGGAGTGAGAACAATGTTACCTATATGACACACATGAACTAGCAGTGTCTAAACACTTAAAATGCACTGAGATAAGAGACGGTCTTCAAGGGCATAGATATTAGCATATAAGCCTACCTATGTTTAGTTATCAAATAAGAATACCAAAAGCAAAAAGCAAATTTGATGATAAAAGTAAATTGGAACGGTTTTTAAAATTGCATGCCCTATCTGAATCATGAAAGTTTAATTTCAACTTGACTCAAGCCATCCGCGCTTGCCCACAAATTCAAAGAGTCAACCTCCATGGCATCACTCAAAAAAACTCTGTATTCGCGGTTGATCTAACCATACTCTCTTTAGATCCGACTACATCTCTCCCCCACCTATTCTCACTACTAGAAACATTTGCACAAATAGCCCTCTATAAACTGAATTTATCTAAAACTTAAGCATATTCCATTAAAGGAACAGTAAACACAGCAGATTTGCATAATAAACAAATGCAAGATAACAAGACAATACAATAGCATTTACTCTGAATTTCAAATAAGTAGTAGATTAATTTTTAACACATTTCAAAGTTATGTCTATTTCCACTCCCCTTGTACCATGTGATAGCAATCAGCCAATCACAAATGCATATACGTATAGTCTATGAACGTTTGCACATGCTCAGTAGGAGCTGGTGACTCAAAAAGTGTAAATATAAAAGACTGTGCACATTTTTTTTTATGGAAGTAAATGAGAAAGTTGTTTAAAATTACATGCTGTGTCTGAATCATGAAAATTTATTTTGACCTGAGTGTCCCTTTAATATCCCTGACGCTACTCTCTCCCAACTTAAAATTATATATGATTTCCATTGGTCAACCTCCAAAATTAAACAGTAGGTTAGTCTAGTAGTCTACCTATCATATGACCTTCCAACTATTCTTACAGCTAATTTTACTCCCCTACTAAATACCATTAAAGCCTCTGTTAACAAGTGGACCGTCTCCTCTCTATCTTGGCTAGGTAGAATTGAAGTGTTCAAAATGCACTTGCTCCCTAAGCTTACTTATTTGTTTCGCTCTCTCCCCATACCAATACCAAAGTCTCTAATAAACCAATTACAGCAACTTTGTAATAGAGTCATTTGGAGAAACACAATCACAAGGATAGCCACCAAGATACTGCAACAGCCCATCTTTTCAGGGAGAGCCGCAGCCCCTAATATCCATAGTTTCCACGAAGCAGCTAGACTGTCTCACATATCCCAATGGGGAGCAACCAACTGAACAAGGAAATGGTTGGAGTTTGAACAAGCTTCCTTACCACTGGGTGTAACGGAAGCTTCCGTTTACTTTTGTACTTGGAGAGGAATGCAGGCCAGCCTCATCCCCACCGACTATAGACCCTGGAACTTGAGGGGATTCTATGATTTGGGAGGCGGGTGTCCAGGGTACATTTGGAGTACTTTTACCCTGGATTCAGGTTTACCCCGTTTCCATGAATTCCCAGAGACTCGGAGAACTGAAAGGCCCTGAAGATCCCTGTGTTTTGTTGGAGTATAAGGTGACAGCCCAATCCAGCATTATCTGCTGCAACCCCCCCTAGACTCAGAGACTCAGAATGTTTGAGCTTATTGCAACCTCCTGCTTTAATGCTGAGACCTCCTGCTGTTATGTGTCTGTATATCTAGTCTAGGTGTGAGACACAGAGCAGGAGATTACACACAGCACAGACAATCTAATGCTGAGACCTCCTGTTGTTATGTGCCTGTATATCTAGTCTAGGTGTGAAGCGTCTTTCTGTTATTGTGTGAGTCATCCATTGTCCTTTTGTAAGTCAGGATGTGTTTAGAATCTTGTTTAACTAACCATTGTCTGATTTTTGTTTTATTGTATAATATTTGGTTCCATTAATTTTGTGGTAACTACGGTGCTCTGACAACATGCAGACGGACATTTGGCAGACAGCCTTCTGTCAGACGGACAATTGGCAGATGGACAGAATGCCGAAGAATGTTCCGATTTCGGCCGAGGGCAGATACGCTCCAGAGTGCTCTGTTCTAATCCGAGGCTCGGGCACCGCAACTGCCTCTGGGAACCTTACCACGGGGTCCCAGCCCGCACGTCTTGTAATTCTCTGTCTGGGAAATTATCTATCTATCGAATCTATCTAATTTATCTATCGCATCTATTTATTTATCTATCTATCAAATCTATCTATCTCGTGGCCGGACTGTTATCTGACAGCCACTTGTGTGTCGGCCAAATGTCCATCGGCCAAATGTCCATCTGCCAAATGTCCGTCGGCTAAAAGTCCGGCCACGGGTAACTACCCCCCTTTGTTGGAAATGTATAAAAGCTGTGTTTTCTGAGCAAAAAAGCAGTTCCTATTTTGATCCTCAAGCATTCAGTCTCTGCTAATGTTCTTGGGGGTAGCTATAACAACTTGCAGCGGCCGTTATTCTAATAGCGGCAGGTATCCAGTGGAGGTTCATGGGTTGGCGTTTGGTGGGAGGAAGCTGACTTTAGCGGGTATACCCAGTCTGGGGTACCGAGACCCGCTACAATTGGCTGGCAGCGGCGGGATCTGCTTCCTCCTTACGGAGCAGTTCCAAATTACCAGTGGGACCTCAATGGAAATGGAGGCTGAATTCCAGTGGAGATTGCAGGCAGGGCTGGTCGAGTTTGATGGCCCTGTCTTGGCAGAGGGCAAACTGGCCTGGAAGGATATAGTTCGAAGGAAACTCTGGCACGAGGCTCTCCAGTTCAAACAGGACTACCAGGGGAAGTCCCTTCCTACTCCAGAGCAGCAATACTGGCTCCAGATGGATCTACGAATGCCGTTCCTGGGAAAGCAGCCCCGGGAGGAATGGATGGCCGAATTGGACGGATTGATCCAGACAGAGATGGAGGTGGATGAAGGGTACCGGGAACTGCGGTGGCATGTGGCCTAGGTGTGTCTGGAGATGGAGACGGATGATCCTACAGAGGGCTATGACTACGGCGGCCCAGGATTGCTATTTGAAAGTCTCACACAGGACCCCCACTGCGGGAGTACGGCAGAGTGGCGTCAGGAGGACATACTGGAACACAGAGAGCTGAGGCTGAACCTTACAGAAGTACCCGGACTGAGAGACAATCTTTATTACCTAGCTGCCCACGAGTGGGAGCTAGAAAAGGCATATAAAAGGCTGTTAGATCTCGTTCAGTAGCATGCCTCAGAGCCTGAAGAGGGCTATGGTGCAGCAATCAAGGATTTATTGGACTTTTCCTCAGAGGAGTGGCAACCGGTAATGAGCTACCATGAGCTGCTAGACCATGATCAGCAGCCTGGCCCTGAGCTTGCCACACCAGTAGAAGCGCTGGCAACAGGGCAGGGCACCAATGGCCTCTGTCCAGCACCTGTGATATCTCTGGAGTCCCAGGGAGAGGAGGTAGTCAATTTCTCTACACAGCCACAGGCTCCAGAGATTGATAATTTAATAGACTTTTCCTCTGAGGAGGGACAGACCGGTAAACCTCCAGCAGAAGAGATGGCCACAGGGCAGAGCACCCCTGGCCTCTGCCCAGCACCTGCAGCAGCTCCGGGAAGCCAGGGAGAGGAGGTAGCCAAACTTTCTCCCCAACTGCAGAGCCAGTTCCAGGAAGAGGAGGTAGCTGACCTATATCCCCAGCAACAGAGCGGTTTCCAGAGAGAGGAGGTAGCCAACCTCTCTCCACAGCGGCAGAGCCAGTTTCAGGGAGAGGAGGTAGCCGACCTCTCTCCCCAGCGGCAGAACCAGTTCCAGGAAGAGGAGGTAGCTAGCCTCTCTCCCCAGCAACAAAGCAAGGCCTAGGGAGAGGAGGTAGCTGACCTCTCTCCCCAGCAACAAAGCAGGGCCCAGGTAGAGGAGGTAGCCGACCTCTCGCCCCAGCAGCTTAGCATGTTCCAGGAAGAGGAGATCAGCATTCTCACTCCCCAGTGGCCAAAAACAAAAATGGAAGAAAGTTTTGGGCTGGGCCATCCGACTAACACAGGTCCAAACCAGTGGGTGGTCTGGTACCTGGTTAGTCTACCCCAGGGGGGGAAGAAATGTAACGGAAGCTTCTGTTACTTTTGTACTTGGAGAGGAATGCAGGCCAGCCTCCTCCCCACCGACTATGGACCCTGGAACTTGAGGGGATTCTATGATTTAACAGGCAGGTGTCCAGGGTACATTTGGAGTACTTTTACCCTGGATTCAGGTTTATCCTGTTTCCATAAATTCCCAGAGACTCTGAGAACGGAAAGGCCCTGAAGATTCCTGTGTTTTGTTGGAGTATAAGGTGACAGCCCAATCCAGCATTGTCTGCTGCAACCCCCCCCCCCCCAGACTTAGAAACTCAGACTGTTTGAGCTTTTTTGCAACCTCCTGCTCTAATGCTCAGACCTCCTGCTGTTATTTGTCTGTATATCTAGTCTAGTAATTTTTAGAATTGAGCAAAACAAAAGTTTTAAAAGAGGTAGACTTTCACTATTTATCACTTTTTGTTATTCATTCTTTCACAAACTTTGCATTGAAATGCAAAACTGTCAAAATGACCACATGCTTCTGGCTAAGGCTGGCTCTCTTTTTGCAAGCTATATTGCCTGCAGCAAAGAAGAGACGCTCATATGGTGTTGAGGTGCCTGAGATGCATAAGTAGGGTTTTGCCAATTTCAGGAAGGTGGGATATTTATCATTGTTAGCTCTTTACCAATGCAAGGGGCCTCTTAACAAAGTGAGCCTGGACTTTATTCTAACATAAAAAAATATCTTTATCTATATGCAATGGTAAATAACCAGCTATAAGGTTAGGTAAAAACATATCTAGTCTGCTCTTAAAATAACAGATACATACTTATACAGGTTGAATTTGGTACATATTACAATTAAAAATATAAAAAAAACTATTAAAGTCAAAAGTGCTAAGGACTCTATATCAATAACAGGACAGCGCCTTACACGTTTATCTACAGTACATATAATCAGCAAGCAATCTGCTAATAATTTTTCAAACAGATAATAGTGCACATCAATTCAAATAACAACTCCCATCAAATTAGGGTTAGGTGTAAATAACAAGCTCGGCACTATATCATGCAAAGCATAGTGGCAAATTGCCTGATTTTAATATAAACAATCCTAATGATGACTCCTCTTTCATTTCTGGGTTGCAGATAAGCCAAGAGTAGTTGTAAACTTATACTGTCCTGAAAAAGTGAAAAGTAAACATCTGTAGATGTCCTTTAGTCTAAGGACATAACAATAAAACACAATACTATGTGCAGGAACTCATTGGAGTAAAGCAGCTAGTGCTGTACACAGACCAACTAATTGCAAACCAACTAATCGATTATGAGATTCGTTGACAACTATTTTAATAATCGATTATATTGATTAGTTGTTGCAGCTCTAGTCTTGGCAACACACACATAAACCACCTGTACAACTAAAGGCTGCTAGGTAATGTGGCTTCACACCTGAGGGCTTGCAAACTATTGGCTGAGGATAAATACGTAAATAGAACCTTGGTCTTGATGAAATAAGATCTGTCATTTATATGCAGAGTTAACTAATTGAATAATACCTCTTCCTACTGTACTGTGTATTGATCTCATGATCATGTGATTAGAGATTTAACATATGGTTACTGTTAAGAATGAAATGTTGAATAAACATCCTGTATTTTAAATGGATAAAGTATTGGAGATTGGTATTAAAGGGATATGAAACACTAAATACATTTTATAAACCTCCCTCTAGTCATGGGTGCCGCCTTGTTGAAATCTATCTTTCATTGCGTATCTTTACATTGCGTTCTATCTTTCACGTGCATCAACTCTCCATCAGATACCCACAGTGAAACCAAAGTTCCAAAATAGTGGCACTTATAGTTAGAGGGATGTGTAAGGAATGTATTATAGTGTTTAGTATACCTTAACTTTCATGGTTCAGATTGAGATATGCAATTGTAAGAGAAGTTCCAATTTACTTTGTTCTCTCTTTATCCTGTGTTAAAAAACATACCTAGGTCGAATTAGGAGCAGCAATACACTGCTGGTAATTGGTGGCTACATACATATGCCTCTTGTCATAGGCTCACCAGATGCACTCAGCGAGGTCCCAGCTGTGTGTTGTTGCTGTGGAGCTGATTTTGCTGGGGTTAATCACATAGTTAGAACATTTTATTAAATCATTATTGCTTAGAGCAGGGTTTCTTTGACTTTTTTTCCCAAGGCCCAGTACTATGATATCAAATGACCTTTGCGACCATATTTTTTTTTGTCTGAAGTAATATAAAACAAGATAGCTGTGATTTTTGGCAAAGTGACTAAAATATGTGCATACTTTATAACTGATTGTAGTCAAACTCTTATAGTGTTGTAAAAGGTAATAACAGACACACACACACATGCAACACACACACCACACACTTTCATACGACACACACTCGCATACACACCACACACTCGTATAACACACACACACCACACACTATTATATAACACACTCTACATAACATACACACTATACACACTCGTATAACACACACCAACCACACACTAATATATAACCCACTCCACATAACATACACACTCGTATAACACACACACACTACACACTATTATATAACACACTCTACATAACATACACACTATACACACTCGTATAACACACACACACCACACACTATTATATAACACACTCTACATAACATACACACTATACACACACACACACACCATACACACTCTTGTATAACGTGCACACACCATACACTAATATATAACACACACACACACACACCACACACTATTATATAACACACTATACACACTCGTATAACACACACACACCATACACACTCTTGTATACCGCACACACACCATACACTAATATATAACACACACACCACACTCTCATATAACACACACACACACACACACCATACACACTCTCATTTAACACACACACCATACACACTCTCATTTAACACACACACCATACACACTCTCATTTAACACACACACCATACACACTCTCATTTAACACACACACCATACACACTCTCATTTAACACACACACCAAACACACTCTCATTTAACACACACACCATACACACTCTCATATCACGCACACACACACTTTCATATAACACACACACCATACACACTCTCATATAACACACACACACACTATACACACACCATACACACTCTCATATAACACACACACACACAGGGCCGTCTTTAACACAGGGCAAAAGGGGCAGCTGCCCAGGGCCCAGTCTTTGTTGAGGGGCCCAAGAGGTTTTTTTTTTTGGTTCATACCAGACTGCTGATGTGACATGGGGAACACACACAGTCAGTCCTAATACTGTCGCAGTCAAAAGTTCTCTGCTTATATTTATTTGTGAGAAACTGTGCCAGACCGTGCCGGTGTCATGTGACATGCCAAGCTATTGCCATGTGCTGTTTTAGATGTGCACTGTGCAGCACTGAATGCAAAGCCCTAACTTGGCATCCAGCCATTCCCACTGCATCAGAAAAGGTCCTACTGGGGTTACCACTGTTACCAGGTAACTGCTCTGATGGTGGGGATTGTTTCTGGGTAGGGCTGACTGTAGGCGCATGCAGCAGAAAGCTGGAGTGGCAGGCACGTGAGGATTTGAGCATCTGTGCAGCTGCTCTCTTCAGTCTTGTGGCTGTGTGACTTGTCTCACACTGTATCCATGCAGCCTTGGGCAGCATACAGTCTGCTGGTCCCCTTAGCCCTGCTCTTTCTGCTGTGGCCCTAAGATCAACTAACTGAAGTTTGTTAGGGGAACAGTGCTTTGTAGAAAGGTGTCAGTGGGAAGAATAAGTGAGTGCATACATGCCCCTCCCCATGCAGCATTGTCTAGTACAGGGTGAGAGGGGACTTGTTCCTAGCAAAGAAGAGACATGTGCTGCTTTGACTGATGTATAGTGTCATGCTGATACTTCACACATTAATGTAAGATTTATTTTTATAGTTTTTGTTTTCTCTCTTTCTCAGATTTTACAGCTTCTCATAGTAGTTCTGCTGTTCCAGTCAGTAAACTTATATTTGTCTGCACCTCCATGCTTACTCCTCAGTCTTTACCTTTCTTTGCTCCTGTTGGCTGCCCTAAATCTCTTTAACAAACTAACCTCACACCAGAATCACATTCAAAAGCATATTAAATTAATCCACAGTGGAGGAATTTATATATTTATTTACTTATTAGCACTGCTTAGGTCCAATTTCACATATTGCAATTTATTTCATTTTTTAAAAAAATTATTAGCCAGAAGTGGATGATCCACTGCTGGGCTAATAATTTCTTTTTTATATAAAATAAATTGATTTAGTTGTTTTTTGGGATGTTGGGGTGGAGAGCGAAATTGCATGGGGTGGGGGGCCCAAGAACATTTTTGCCCAGGGTCCAGTCAATATTAAAGACGGCCCTGCACACACATTATACACACTTTCATATAACGCACACACCATACACACTTTTGATATAACACACACACACACCATACACACTCTCATATAACACACACTATACACACACACCATACACACTTTTATATAACACACACACACCATACACACTTTTGATATAACACACACACACCATACAGACTTTTGATATAACACACACACACACCATACACACTCTCATATAACACACACACACTCTATACACACACACCATACACACACACATTATACACACTTTCATATAACGCACACACCATACACACTTTTGATATAACACACACACACACTACACACACACACCATACACACAAACATTATACACACTTTTATATAACACACACACACACCATACACACTTTTGATATAACACACACACACACTATACACACTCTCATATAACACACACACACACTACACACACACACCATACACACAAACATTATACACACTTTTATATAACACACACACACACCATACACACTTTTGATATAACACACACACACCATACACACTTTTGATATTACACACACACACACACCATACACACACACATTATACACACTTTCATATAACGCACACACCATACACACTTTTGATATAACACACACACACACACCATACACACTCTCATATAACACACACACACATTATACACACTTTTATATAACACACACACACCATACACACTTTTGATATAACACACACACACACCATACACACACACATTATACACACTCTCATATAACGCACACACCATACACACTTTTGATATAACACACACACACCATACACACTAACATATAACGCACACACCATACACACTTTTGATATAACACACACACACCATACACACTTTTGATATAACACACACACACCATACACACTCACATATAACACACACTCACATATAACACACACACACCATACACACTCACATATAACACACACACACCATACACACTCACATATAACGCACACACCATACACACTTTTGATATAACACACACACACCATACACACTTTTGATATAACACACACACACCATACACACTCTCATATAACGCACACACCATACACACTTTTGATATAACACACACACACTTTTGATATAACACACACACCATACACACTTTTGATATAACACACACACACCATACACACTCACATATAACACACACACAACACACTCTCTTCTACAACAGACACACACTCTCCCAGTAAACATGGTGTTGTGACCCTGTAATGGGTCCTGACCCATGGTTTGAAGGACTCTGGCTTAGAGCATTTTGTTTGCACATTTATGTCCCTTATTAAAACACTGTTATATAGGAAATGAGCAGCCAGAAGGATAGAGGTATAGTGCTGCTTGTGATCAGATAAAGATTCAGTTACACCAATGCTAACAAACTGTTACTTTGTATTCCCATCAGGGCACAGCAGCTTATCTCTGGCTTTCGGTACCTGGTCATGCAGATCCCAGATAACCCGCACAGGCTGCTTGGCCAAATCCGCTGTGTTTTAGAATGCATCGATTGCTTCCGATATGCAAAACCGCTCCCTGATGCTCTGTGTTATGTCCCTGGGGAAGTGCAGTATAAGGTCTGCAAAGATCCCAGCGCCTCGACCTCGGGTCGCACTCTGCTTACCGTATGGGAGGCCCCTGGATACTTGAAACAGAATCTCAAGAAGCTCTCACGTGCGACTGTTGAGGTGCGCAAGGGCAGCTGTGTTAGAGCCACAGGGGAAGAGTACTGCAATGCCAACGGGCTCTGGGTGAAGCTGAGCAAGGTGAGAAGGTGCCACTGTCTGATCACACTTCAGTTGCTTATTTGTCTGCGTGTTCCATTATAGTTTAAATGGAAATTGCAATAGAATGTTGCCTATTTGACCAATATTACAATTAATTTATTATTGCAATTTAATCTATAACTCATTATGATCAAAAGTGTAAAACAGTTGATACCAATGTCATGGAAAAAAGTGACTCTAACATGTATGACTTTGTAAACCCTGTATTTTAACAGTGTATTGATTTCTTTGTTTCCTTTATTTGAAAATAATAATAATAATAATAAAAAAAGTGTTGCCATTTTATTTTTGCAGGATCAGATGGAGGAGTACAAGACCAGCTGTGAGTTAACAGAGGGCTGGGTCCTGCTCTTTAGACAGGATGAGGGGGGTGACAGGTTGGTTCCTGTGGAATCTCTGGACAAAACCTCCAGACAACAGCAGGTGTTGGGAGTGGATTTCAAACCCATCTGCAGGTACTGATTCTGGCTGCTTCTCTGATATAAAGCTAAGCGATTCAGTGCGTTAGATTTTTAGAGTAGCTTTATTTAGGGCAGAAGCATGAATTGAAAAAAAATCTGGCACACATTGTAAACTACAGTCTATAGACGAAACAAAGAAAAGAAAGGCGCCTACAAACATTATAAAGCCCTTAAAGGGATCTGAGTAAGACTGATTGATTCAGGGAACCTTTTTCTCTTCATCTTGTAAATACCAAGGGGTAGATTTATCATATGTCGGACGGACATGAGATGCTGCAGCAGATCATGTCCGCCCGCCATCGCTAAAAGTCGGCATTAAACATTGCACAAGCATTTCTGGTGAAATGCTTGTGCAATGCATCCCGATCGTACCTGATCGTAATCTCGGGGGTAGATTGCGGCATCTGTTGCTTGTTAAATCTACCCCCAAAAGTTAAACTAACAATTTTGAAGCCAGAAAAAATACCAATGAACTCTACAAACCCAGATGCCAGAGAGGCAGTGGTGCCTTAAAGGGACAGTGTACTGTTAAATTGGTTTCTCCTTAATGTGTTTACAGTGACTTGTTATACCAGCTATAGAGTTTAAAATGTATGGGAAATTTCATCTTTAGGTATAATTTTGTATATGAAATAAATTACTGCTCATTGAAGCCACAACCGAATGAAATGGGTTGAGCTAGCAAGGAAAGCTGTCTAATTAATTACACAAGTCTTCCTTATCTTCTTTTTTTTACTGTTTACTCAAAGGCCAGACACCAACTGTGAGCATTGTTTTATCTAAATCTTCTTGTTTACATGGTTTTTGTGTAACCAGAACCTAAGTTCAGTATGGGTGGGGAAATAATTGACAAAATCAGCTATTTGAAATGAGAAAATTAAGCTGAACAAGCTATTTATAAACAATTTAATACACTCCAGTAGGTAAAATAGCCATTGGGAACACATTTAAAGGGCGAAAATATTAGTGTATACTGTACCTTTAAAATTAGGCCCTGGCACCCTGCATTAGAGACCCAAGACACATAGTAACATAGTAGATAAGGTTGAAAAAAGACTGAAGTCCATCGAGTTCAACCTATACAAATCTAAAATACTTACAAAAAGCTCCAGTTAAGCTTAAATAACCCCATTAAAATGTGACCCATTTAATACTAGCAATCATATCCATGAATGCATGGGTGCCTATGCTCACCTCCATAAATTATTATATAATATCTGTGTGTATACAAATATTGGTACCAAATAAAAGGATAAAGTAACGGATAGTGCTGTTCTTTGGAACATTATATAAATATTAGTAGATAAAGACCTGCACTCCAGTCCTCAAATGTTGAGTAAACAGCCACCAGGGTGCGATATCAAAGATACACACAGAGTCACATAATAAGATAGCACTCACTGGGTAAAAAATAAAACTTAGCTTTTATTGTAGAATTTCAAAGGTTAATACGGTCCCATGACGTTTCGGTGCCAACCAGCACCTTTATCAAATGGATCAGACAGTTCCTTCAGGCAGATGACAAAGCCTGACATCTACAGAAAAACAGTGAGAAATAGAGTAAACCAAGTCTCTATGGGAGGTGCCCAAAGTTCAAAAGGATGTTCAGTATGAGGATGTTCCCAAGGTCTTCCGAAGAAGCGGGCAGCACTGTTGTAAAGTGAGGGTGGGTACCTGTAAATCAAAGAGAAAGAGAGAGGCGCCTCATGGGACAGTATCGAAACAACCAAATCAGGTATACAATGGGACAGCCCGTAATGGGGTATACTCACAAGGAGAGCGGCATATAAGGATGCCTAGTAGAGCGGGACGGGACTACAAGTCGCCCGACAGACGTGCACAGCAGTGCGTGGAGACGTCAGGTCATGGGGTCCGTTCAGCCAATCAGCGGCCAAGGAGAACCAGCATCGAACGTCACAGCTGTTCAAGGAGTAACCTATGCAAGGCAAAAGTGAGTTACTCAAAGTGGGATAGCACCTGGAAACAGAGGGATTTGCAGTATGTTACAGCAGGGACTCGATCCACATACCTTCACCAGCCTGTAGAAGCACGTGATATGCAAAGCCACGCCCACCCCTATCACGCTGAAGCCGCTGATTGGCTGAACGGACCCCGTGACCTGACGTCTCCACGCACTGCTGTGCACGTCTGTCGGGCGACTTGTAGTCCCGTCCCGCTCTACTAGGCATCCTTATATGCCGCTCTCCTTGTGAGTATACCCCATTACGGGCTGTCCCATTGTATACCTGATTTGGTTGTTTCGATACTGTCCCATGAGGCGCCTCTCTCTTTCTCTTTGATCTACAGAAAAAAACGAGTTAAAAACTATGGGAAAAATGCAGCTTTATATACTTTATATCTAGCTTGATTGCAAAATGAGTTCCACTGCGTATTTGCATGTCCGTGTGCACGTCACTGAGACTACGCCCCTTCCGAATTCATAGTGTGCTGTAATAGGTGCAACCAGCACGATCTAAGCTGAGATCCTTAGTAACGGAACTGCGTGTAGCACATGGCTAATTAGCATATCAACTGCTGCGTGACGTGTTACTCTGTGTAGATCTGCAGGAATCCCATATCGATGTTAATAACAAAGCACTGTTTGCAAAGGACACACTGAATCCTTAGCAAAAGATGTTTCCTATAAGGCTAGGAGTAATGTATAGTATAATACAGGTCTGAAGGGTATGATTAAACGTATAATATAGACACACAATAAATATTGGAATCTCCATATAAATTTGATCATATGTGCCAATCAGATATAAAAAATGACACTAATCTGATACAGAAGAGTGGGCATCAGTTAGAGACCAAAAGGCATCAGACCGGCATTCCATATGAATAGCAGCACTGCATAGTCCAATTTTTATGATATGAGACTTCATCCTATAAAGGGGCCATAGTCAAGTTGTATATTAAGTCCCCTGGGCTCCACCGTGTCCAAGGTGTAAATCCTCTTGGTTTCACGTTGAAGTAGGATTCTGCCACGATCACCTCCCCTGGTTAAAGGTGGTATGTGGTCTATGATCATGGTTCTCAAACTGGAGACACTGTGTTTCAGTTGTGCAAAGTGGTGTGCCACTGGTTGATCCGATTGTGTGTCTATATTATACGTTTAATCATACCCTTCAAACCTGTATTATACTATACATTTCTCCTAGCCTTATAGGAAACATCTTTTGCTAAGGATTCAGTGTGTCCTTTGCAAACAGTGCTTTGTTATTAACATCGATATGGGATTCCTGCAGATCTACACAGAGTCACATGTCAGGCAGCAGTTGATATGTTAATTAGCCATGTGCTACACGCAGTTCTATTACTAAGGATCTCAGCTTAGATGGTGCTGGTTGCACCTATTACAGCACACTATGAATCCGGAAGGGGCGTAGTCTCAGTGACGTGCACACGGACGTGCAAACACGCAGTGGAACTAATTTTGCAATCAAGCTAGATATAAAGTATATAAAGCTGCATTTTTCCCATAGTTTGTAACTCGTTTTTTTCTGTAGATGTCAGGCATTGTCATCTGCCTGAAGGAACTGTCTGATCCATTTGATAAAGGTGCTGGTTGGCACCGAAACGTCATGGGACCGTTTTAACCTTTGAAATTCTACAATAAAAGCTAAGTTTTATTTTTTACCCAGTGAGTGCTATCTTATTATGTGACTGTGTGTGTGTATATATATATATATATATATATATATATATATATATATATATATATATATATATATATATATATATATATATATATATATATATATATCTCTTACATACATACACACACATACATACATACATACAATTGGCAGACTTTTTGCAACCCAACTGACAAACTTTCATTTAAAACTAAGAACTCGAGCAGCAGAATGTAATTTTGCAAATGATTTCTAAGTAACGTTATGTATGAGCAGAAGAAAATCCAAATGAAAAAAAAACAACTTTATTTAAAAATAGAACATTAAAAGTAAACATGTTAATTCATCCTTTTAGATGCAATATGTATCTATCTATCTATCTATCTATCTATCTATCTATCTATCTGTCTCTCTTAAGAATGACCAAAAGATCCTGACTGCTAAATGTATGGGCTGTCTTCAAGGTTTTGAACAAATTTGTCGAGCCCTAATCTAAGTCATAGGCAACCACTTAAAGGGACAGAAAACCCCAATATTTTCTTTAGTGATTTGGATAGAACATACAATTTTAAACAACTTTCCAATTTACTTCCCTTATCAAAAAAACAAAAGACAAATGTGTGCAGGCTCTCACAATCTGCAGCAGCTCTCACTAGTGTAGGATATGTGTGTATTCTTTTTCAACAAGAGATACCAAGAGAACAAAGCACATTTGAAAAGAGAAGTGAATTTAAAAGTGTCTTAAAATGTCATGCTCTATCAGAATCTTACAAGTTTAATTTTGACTTTCCTATCCCTTTAAGCATATTAGAATAAAGTTGGTGTAGCAGACGTACAAAGCAGGCAGCAATTTGGAGTTCCGTTATAACATATCCCCTAGCTGTCTCCACATCCCATCAGTATTACAGCAGTGTATACTGCCATGATATAATGGTTAATAAACATATTTAATTGTTGATACATTCCTTGTTCACTATCAGAATGACGGGGCATAGAATGCTCATCTGGTGCTGGTGTTTTATAATGTAAATATGTCACTTGTCATGCTCTAAATTGCGCTTGCTTATCATGCTTTTCTTCTACGGTTAAACCTACTCTCTTCTATCTTTCATGTACCTTGTACAGAGACGTAAGGGACAGTGATGTTATGTGAGGGCTGCTAAGGTCTCTCTAGTTGTCCTGAAATGAATAACCTGATCAGTTACCATGCCATGTGCCGTCACTTTGTATAGGAACACAGGTGTATTTATTATAACTCATCAGAGACGTAGTCACCTGGTTTGTACTACGGAGCACCTGAGTATTTTATTACTTGATCAGGTCTGATGAAGCTTTTTTATTTTCTCTGTAAAGGTGGCAGGATGTTGTGGAAGTCACTTACTCTATGCTTCTTGGAGGACAATTCAGAATAGCAGAACGAGACGAGGAAGCGGTGCAGAAAATCCGGTAACAGTCTGAGACCCATATCTATAATACTAGGGATATGTATCACTGTAAGGGTTTTCTACCTCAGATGTTCATAAGGCATACTCACAGTTCACTTGCCTGAGTGACTACCCTCACACCTACGTCTCCCCTGTTATATACCCATGTGGTAATTACATCTTAATCACCTCACACCTGGCACTATACATGAGGAGCACTGAGCCCTCTACCACTGTCACTTGGGATATATACAAAGGAGGTTTTCTCATCTGACACCCACCAATGTTAACAAAAGCAAGTTTACCTCTCATTCAGTTCTCCTAAGGAATCCTTAACATTTTCACCAACCTTCCTACCTACAATGAGGTTCGCTCACAAAATTGACCCACTTACCTGGGCATAAATAACACCCACCTCTCGCCAACCCTTCTACTTGTAACACTAAGAAACCTTATATAATCAACATATCTCTCACCCATCCTCTACCTGGTACATTCCTGAGAATTATTTTTCACCAAAACCAGTTATACGATTCTTGAGGAACACTCATATCTCACCCCCTCTAATATGTCTTGGAACCTAAATTACACGATACCCAAATGTTGAAGCACTTGAAACTGATGCAGCATAACTGTAAATTGCTGACTAGAAAATATCACCTGAACATCTCTATATAAAAAAGGAAGATATTTTACCTCAAAGTTTAATCAGTGACCACATCCAAATGTAAAGGGACGTTAAGCAGCCAATCAGGATACTTGTCCCAGGACTTGTAAATGAGTGGGCATCTGGCATGTGCAGGCACAGTCATGTTATTTCCCTCTTCATTTTAAGGAAGTTTACTTTTAAATTTTGTGAGATTTCCCTGAAATCTCATGAGATCGCAGTAAATGAAAGTGTTACATCAGCACTGATGAAGCTGATTGTTTTATTTTTTTTGTTTACATGCAGCTGACAGTAGTGGAAAGATAACTGTTCACTGAGCACTTACTATTGTGAGATGAAGAAAATTATTTTCAGCCTTTTAAATAATTCTGCATCATTTTCAAGTGATTTAGCATATTGGTATTATGTCCCTTTAATAATCTCTTTGAAACTACTTCCTAACTGGAAAACATCTTTTTGCTCCTCATATTTGTATGATTTCCTTTTCCCCTTGAGTGTGACGAATGCATTAACCCTTTCATTTATGCAGCTTCCTTCCTCCTTCCTGGAGCTACGAATTTGATGAGGACTTGGTGCACTTTCTGTTTGAGCACACAGGGATGGAAGATGAGAGTTTGGTAAACGTAAAGCAATTTGTGGAAACCATCAATGTGTCCTCTGCTACGGTGAGTGACACAGACGCGTGGTACTTACTTTTTTGTCAAGACCTTTTTAAATGTTGGAAAAAAAATCTTGACATAAAAATATATGCACTAATAAAATATTATACTGTATGTGTTATTCCTATTAGTTAAAGCAAGAACAGCAACAAAATAGAACTTTGTGGATTTGACTGATTGTTTAAATGGCAGAAGTACCTAGTATTACTTACTGGGCAAATCAAATTCACTATATATCCTTCTAGATAGAAAGGTCTTGATTTAATAACCCCTTCTCCTACTCTTCAACTGCAGATTCTCACAAGAGAACCTGCAGTCCTTATTTATGAAGCATCGGTCATCAGACCGCTGCTTCCTTGACTCTTCTCCACCTCTTAGGTGGAGAATTTAATTTGCCCCGTCTCGTCCGACTGGGATGATTGACAACTTCTGCCCACGCAGGATTGGCTGTGCACGGGCAGGGTGCGGCATTGCATGCAAGCGCTATTTTGCAATGTTAAATTCCTCCAGCGGAATTCTGTGCGCCAGAGGCGAGCTTTGGCGGCCGTAGATTGATAAATCGAGCCCATAGTATAATCAATTCCTATAGAAGAGACATGCATTTTATAAATTGTGCACTAAATACAGTGAAGCTGCTCACAAAAGTCACGATGATCTAAAGCGCTCTGCTCTTGCGAGATTGTCTAAAATGTCTCGTCAGTACTGCAAGGTCACTCAAACAATTTTATAAAGGTAGATTTTAGATCTGTTTATCTCACTGTGCAGGTTATGGATGAGAAAGAAAGACACCACCATTGCAATATATTGCTTTAAAAAAGCCCCAAAAGATTTAGCAAAATTTCTCTTTATGCCAACGAGTTTTTGATCATCAGCCCAAAGAGTCAATTCTGTGTGTGTAAATCTGAAAAATGTGCTTTTGTCTCTTTTCTAATTACATAAGTTACAAACAGGTTGCTTAAATAATCTAGCAGACAATATATAAGCTATGAGTAACACAAGTTCTTTCGGCACACCTGTACCTGCAGACTAAAATTGCTTTTTGTACCAGGATGATAACAATCTGTGGTGCATGACGGACGGTTACCCGGACACTTACTGGGAAAGTGATGGGTCCCAAGGGCAGCACTGGATCCAGCTGCACATGAAGGAAGGCACTATTGTCAAGTAGGAGAATTTCCAATACATAGTATACAAGCTTTGTTTTGTGTGTGCGGTGGTTGCTATTGGCAGGCTCTGTGAATGATGTAATGCTGGTCATTAAACCCCAAGAGTGATGTGGTGCTAGAATATCCAAAGTATTCTATGTACAATACACTTGTGTACGTCAGTAGCAGAGAGCCTGTTTGATCAGGAGTAACCTGATTCTAGAGCACTGGGTTTTCAAACCTGTCCTCAGACCTCCCTAACAGACCAGATTGTGAGGATATCTGATCTTGAGTACAGGTGAAACAATCAGCTGATTAGTAACATGGTTATTTTACCTGCTCTCATCGAAGGTAATCTGGAAAACCTGTCCTGTTGGGGAGGCATGAGGACAGGTTTGAAAAACAGTGGTCTATACTGACGGTGGCATTGAGGACCCAAGGTCATAATTACACTTTTATTATGTAGATAGAACAATTTTAAAGGACCAGTCAACACAGTAGATTTGCATAATCAACAAATGCAAGATAACAAGACAATGCAATAGCACTTAGTCTGAACTTCAAATGAGTAATAGTTTTTTTTTCCTGACAATTTTAAATGTTATGTCTATTTCCACTCCCTCTGTACCATGTGACAGCCATCAGCCAATCACAAATGCATACACGTACCATGTGACAGCCATCAGCCATTCACAAATGCATACACGTACCATGTGACAGCCATCAGCCATTCACAAATGCATACACGTACCATGTGACAGCCATCAGCCATTGACAAATGCATACACGTACCATGTGACAGCCATCAGCCATTCACAAATGTATACACACTTATTCTTGCACATGCTCGGTAGGAGCTGGTGAATCTAAAAGTTTAAATATAAAAAAAACTGTGCACATTTAGTTAATGGAAGTAAATTTGAAAGTTGTTTAAAATGGCATGCTCTATCTGAATAATGAAAGTTTAATTTTGATTGAGTGTCCCCTTAAGAGGTTTTGTAATTTACTTTCCTTATGAAATTTACTATTTTTCTCTTGGTATCTTTTGTTAAAAAGCATACCTAGGTAGGTTTAGGAGCAGCAGTGCATTACTGGGAGGTAGCTTGTGATTGGTGGCTACGAACATATGCCTCTTTTCATTGTCTCACCAGATATGTTCAGCTAGTTCACAGTAGTGCATTGATGATCTGAAACTAACTTTAAAGGGACTGTAATATATTTTTTTTTATCATTATTTTACAGTATTAGACCAATCACTTAGGGGAGTTAGTGATTTACCATTCTGTTTTCTAAAGCAGTCCCCGATTCCTTCTTACATCACCAGTAACAGCTGCAGTTTCACTTTCCCCAATCTCTATAGAGAGAGAGATAGATATAGAGCAGCAATGTACTACTAGGAGCTAACTGGTGATGGTTACACACACATATCTCTTGTCATTGGCTCATCATCATGTGTTCAGCTTGCTCCCAGTAGTGCTGCTCTTGATATGGCTTTAACTTTGCAGAGGTTAAACACATAGTTAGAACATTTTGTTATATCACAATTGCTTGAACATAACCCATTAAAACACGCAAGCAATAACAAAAATGCTCTAATATATTATAACATCTTCTTTTTGCATTTTTATAAAGTTTGTTTTTATTTTTTCTCTTTATTATACAACAAGAAACAGTAAATGTAAAACATTTTTCAAAAAATATCTTTGAGATGCACCAAAAAATAAATAATTTAATAAAATAATATTCCATTGAAAACCAGCTGCAATATCTTATAGCCAGTGGACTGTATTAAAGAGAGGAAGGAGCGATGCATACATTTTAACAGGACAGTTATTTTTATTTTTACATCATGTATGACTAAGGGCCTATTGCAGGCTTGCAATGTTGTATGTGCTGTTTGTCATTCAAACTCAAAGTGATGATAATGCCACAAAATAGAGAACAGTTTTGTAAGAGTAAATAAAAACTCTATAATCTATTTATTTATTTATTTTTCCGCACAAACTTTGAAGATATTGAAAGTATTATTTACTGATTCTTGCAGCCCACTTGGGTATATTTAGCATTCTTATACAAAAGTAGCTATTATTCCTATAAACGGTTAAAGGTCTATAAACTAATACAAAAACAAGCGAATGGTACGGCACAATTACTAGGGGAATGCTGCGGGCCCTTACTTGTCTATTGGTGCTCAGGGACACGCCCCATAAACCTAAAAAGGAAAAAGTATTTTACTAAGTCCTGGAACATTGATTATTAATAGACACAAGGAAAACGGTATTACATGTTAAAAAAGCTTCTTCTAGATATGGCAAGGAAAAACAAGACTAATGACCGTCAGATTTTTTTTAAATCGTAAGCTGCACAGTCAACCTATTAATTTCTGCCAAGATGTAATTTACTTAATTTTATCTGTCTTTTGAAAGTAAATGAACCTATTAAAAATCATTCCCCCCCCCCAATTTGTGTTCATGTTTATTGTGAGAATCTTCTTGCACCTAATAGTTGAACATCAAATTCCTTTGCTGTTTTTTTCTGTTTTCACAGGAAGATTCTGCTGACAGTAGATTCCGCTGATGAAAACTACATGCCCAGAAAGATGTTGGTGTATGGCGGTGAGAGGGACAACTTGAAAAAAATTAATGAAGTGTCTATAGACGAGTAAGTTGGGGTGGGGATCTCTGTGTGCAGGTCTTTGTATGTGGAAATCAGTGGTGCGTGCCTGTGTACAAAAGGGAATCAGTAGTGCGTGCCTGTGTACAAAAGGGAATCAGTAGTGCGTGCCTGTGTACAAAAGGGAATCAGTAGTGCGTGCCTGTGTACAAAAGGGAATCAGTAGTGTGTGCCTGTGTACAAAAGGGAATCAGTAGTGCGTGCCTGTGTACAAAAGGGAATCAGTAGTGCGTGCCTGTGTACAAAAGGGAATCAGTAGTGTGTGCCTGTGTACAAAAGGGAATCAGTAGTGTGTGCCTGTGTACAAAAGGGAATCAGTAGTGCGTGCCTGTGTACAAAAGGGAATCAGTAGTGCGTGCCTGTGTACAAAAGGGAATCAGTAGTGCGTGCCTGTGTACTAAAGGGAATTGGTGGTGCCTGCCTGTGTACAAAAGGGAATCAGTAGTGCCTGCCTGTGTACTAAAGGGAATCAGTAGTGTGTGCCTGTGTACAAAAGGGAATCAGTAGTGCGTGCCTGTGTACAAAAGGGAATCAGTAGTGTGTGCCTGTGTACAAAAGGGAATCAGTAGTGCGTGCCTGTGTACAAAAGGGAATCAGTAGTGCGTGCCTGTGTACAAAAGGGAATCAGTAGTGTGTGCCTGTGTACAAAAGGGAATCAGTAGTGCGTGCCTGTGTACAAAAGGGAATCAGTAGTGTGTGCCTGTGTACAAAAGGGAATCAGTAGTGTGTGCCTGTGTACAAAAGGAAATCAGTGGTGCGTGCCTGTGTACAAAAGGGAATCAGTAGTGTGTGCCTGTGTACAAAAGGGAATCAGTAGTGCGTGCCTGTGTACAAAAGGGAATCAGTAGTGTGTGCCTGTGTACAAAAGGGAATCAGTAGTGCGTGCCTGTGTACAAAAGGGAATCAGTAGTGCGTGCCTGTGTACAAAAGGGAATCGGTAGTGTGTGCCTGTGTACAAAAGGGAATCAGTAGTGCGTGCCTGTGTACAAAAGGGAATCAGTAGTGTGTGCCTGTGTACAAAAGGGAATCAGTAGTGTGTGCCTGTGTACTAAAGGGAATTGGTGGTGCGTGCCTGTGTACAAAAGGGAATCAGTGGTGCGTGCCTTTGTACAAAAGGGAATCAGTAGTATGTGCCTGTGTACAAAAGGGAATCAGTAGTATGTGCCTGTGTACAAAAGAGAATCAGTAGTGCGTGCCTGTGTACAAAAGAGAATCAGTAGTATGTGCCTGTGTACAAAAGGGAATCAGTAGTGTGTGCCTGTGTACAAAAGGGAATCAGTAGTGTGTGCCTGTGTACAAAAGGGAATCAGTAGTGCGTGCCTGTGTACAAAAGGGAATCAGTAGTGCGTGCCTGTGTACAAAAGGGAATCAGTAGTGCGTGCCTG
Source organism: Bombina bombina (assembly GCF_027579735.1). Taxonomy (NCBI): domain Eukaryota; kingdom Metazoa; phylum Chordata; class Amphibia; order Anura; family Bombinatoridae; genus Bombina; species Bombina bombina. Next base: position 180,632,134 of record NC_069508.1, on the reverse strand, counting down.
TGTACAAAAGGGAATCAGTAGTGCGTGCCTGTGTACAAAAGGGAATCAGTAGTGTGTGCCTGTGTACAAAAGGGAATCAGTAGTGCGTGCCTGTGTACAAAAGGGAATCAGTAGTGTGTGTTTGTGTACAAAAGGGAATCAGTAGTGTGTGCCTGTGTACAAAAGGGAATCAGTAGTGCGTGCCTGTGTACAAAAGGGAATCAGTAGTGTGTGTTTGTGTACAAAAGGGAATCAGTAGTGTGTGCCTGTGTACAAAAGGGAATCAGTAGTGTGTGCCTGTGTACTAAAGGGAATTGGTGGTGCCTGCCTGTGTACAAAAGGGAATCAGTAGTGCGTGCCTGTGTACAAAAGGGAATCAGTAGTGTGTGCCTGTGTACAAAAGGGAATCAGTAGTGTGTGCCTGTGTACTAAAGGGAATTGGTGGTGCCTGCCTGTGTACAAAAGGGAATCAGTAGTGCGTGCCTGTGTACAAAAGGGAATCAGTAGTGCGTGCCTGTGTACAAAAGGGAATCAGTAGTGTGTGCCTGTGTACAAAAGGGAATCTGTAGTGTGTGCCTGTGTACTAAAGGGAATTGGTGGTGCCTGCCTGTGTACAAAAGGGAATCAGTAGTGCGTGCCTGTGTACAAAAGGGAATCAGTAGTGTGTGCCTGTGTACTAAAGGGAATTGGTGGTGCCTGCCTGTGTACAAAAGGGAATCAGTAGTGCGTGCCTGTGTACAAAAGGGAATCAGTAGTGCGTGCCTGTGTACAAAAGGGAATCAGTAGTGTGTGCCTGTGTACAAAAGGGAATCAGTAGTGTGTGCCTGTGTACTAAAGGGAATTGGTGGTGCCTGCCTGTGTACAAAAGGGAATCAGTGGTGCGTGCCTGTGTACAAAAGGGAATCAGTGGTGCGTGCCTGTGTACAAAAGGGAATCAGTAGTGTGTGCCTGTGTACAAAAGGGAATCAGTAGTGTGTGCCTGTGTACAAAAGGGAATCAGTAGTGCGTGCCTGTGTACAAAAGGGAATCAGTAGTGTGTGCCTGTGTACAAAAGGGAATCAGTAGTGCGTGCCTGTGTACAAAAGGGAATCAGTAGTGTGTGCCTGTGTACAAAAGGGAATCAGTAGTGCGTGCCTGTGTACAAAAGGGAATCAGTAGTGCGTGCCTGTGTACAAAAGGGAATCAGTAGTGTGTGCCTGTGTACAAAAGGGAATCAGTAGTGCGTACCTGTGTACAAAAGGGAATCAGTAGTGCGTACCTGTGTACAAAAGGGAATCAGTAGTGCATGCCTGTGTACAAAAGGGAATCAGTAGTGCGTGCCTGTGTACAAAAGGGAATCAGTAGTGCGTGCCTGTGTACAAAAGGGAATCAGTAGTGCGTGCCTGTGTACAAAAGGGAATCAGTAGTGCGTGCCTGTGTACAAAAGGGAATCAGTAGTGTGTGCCTGTGTACAAAAGGGAATCAGTAGTGCGTACCTGTGTACAAAAGGGAATCAGTAGTGCGTGCCTGTGTACAAAAGGGAATATGTGGTATATGCCTGTGTACAAAAAGGGATTCAGTGGTATGGGCCTGAGTACATAAAGGGATTCAGTGGCATGGGCCTGTGTACAAAAAGGGATTTAGTGGTATGTGCCTGTGTACAAAAGGGAATTGGTGGTGCCTGACTGTGTACAAAAAGGGAATCAGTAGTGTGTGCCTGTGCACAAAAAGGGAATAGGTGGTGCGTGCCTGTATACAAAAAGGGCATCGGTGGTATGTGCCTGTATACAAAAAGGGAATCAGTGGTATATACCGGTGTACAATAAGGGAATCAGTGGTATATACTGGTGTACAATAAGGGAATCAGTGATGTAGTTAATGTGTAATTATACTTTTTTAGCTCATGTAGCTCATCTAATAGCTGATCAATCGTCTCTACCTTTCTGTTAGGAATCTAATTGGAGATGTCTGTGTGCTGGAAGATATGGCCTATCACCTCCCACTTATCGAGATACGAATCACTGAGTGCAAAGGTTAGTGATCTTGCTATCAAAGCCTGCACTGAAGTGTTGCTTAGTAATTTAATAGTTAAAATATTGTATGATATAAATATCTTGCACAGTACAGTAACATGTCCTGTTAAACTGCCAGAGACAATCTAGTATTTTGGCTAATTTAATGACCGGTTAAATATGGATCAGATTATTTTGGTGAGATGGCTCAGCTAGATGAAGAAACATTAAACTCAAAATAAATTTTTTTTTTTTTTTAAATTGCATATTGTGAAACTAACAGGATATGAATGTTTGTGCACAATTCTTCCCTAGGAGAGAAAACAGCTCACTGCCCTACAATTATTATAAGGGCGCTAATTGCAGATGCGCACAACACTTCTGAAATTCCAGGCAGTGAAGGGGTTAATCAGGTAGCTTGTAAGGTTAAAGGGACAGTATACACTCATTTTCATATAACTGCATGTAATAGACACTACTATAAAGAATAAGATGCACAGATACTGATATAAAAATCCAGTATAAAACTGTTTAAAAACTTACTTAGAAGCTGTCAGTTTAGCTCTGTTGAAAAGGTAGCTGGAAAGCCCACTGCAAGTGGCAAATAAGACACTCCCCCCCTCCCCCTTCTTTTGCATATGAAAAGACCCTTTACACAAACAGGAGCAAGCTGGAGTAGGTAGTCGAGCGTATTCACATAAAACTTTGGGGCTTGGTTAGGAGTCTGAAAATCAGAGCAATGTTATTTAAAAATAAGCAAAACTATACATTTTTTAAAAAAAAAAACTTTATGGGCTATATAAATAGATCATCTACAAAACATGTATGCAAAGAAAAAATGAGTGTATAATGTCCCTTTAAGTTTACCTGTAGTATGCAGATTACCCTCCCAGCTGACACTTCCCACCCTCTGATCCCTCCCAAACAGCTCTCTTCCCTCCTTCACCCCCCACTGGTCACCACCATGTTAGGTACTGGCAGACAGTCTGACAACGTGAAGTTTTTAATTTTTTTATTTATTGTTTGCAGTAACAATGTCCCCTTAACTAGTGTCTGCCATCTTAGGTACTGGTACCCAGTTTCTATAAAAACAATATTTCCAAAGCAAAAATTTTTTTTGTAGTGTAGCAGTTCACCCTCCCAGCTCCAATCAATCGTTTTTTAGGGCCCCCTCTCATAATATATTTTTGCTCCCTCCCTACCGCTCTCTGTGGAAATAATTTTCTGCAGTGCAGCGGTTCCACTCTAGGGTTGCCACTTCAGCCATGTTTTCCTGGACACCTATGAGTTGCACATTGTGCAGGGTAATTAGGGCAGAACATGAATAGTGCTAATGAACAGCGCAATACATGCAAAACAAGGCTGAAGTGGCAACCCCTCCCTCCCCCTCTCAGACTCTTCCAACAATGGTCCTCCCTCCTGACCCTCCCACACCACCAATGATTGGCACCACTACTACGCGATGCAGAGAGGGACACAGAGTGTCTCTCTCTCTGCCTCGGTTTCTCTGCACTGCTACTTTTGCACTGCCCCACTTGTGGGGCATGCATAAATAGTGAGATCACAGCAGAAAGAGGCTCAGGACTGCAGTGCCATACAGGGTATGGCGCTGATTCTTAAGGGATTAAAATGGTTTTGGGAACTCACCTTTTCTAACATTATTTTTATTCATATTTTGACCCCCAAAACTGCTTCTGTTCCCTCTTGAGAGCTTGCCTGTCAGCCAGGCTATTTTTTTAAGCACATTATAACCAAATCGCTAGTGCCATTCACTTTACAGTAGCGCACCCATGGTGGATAAAGCCATTGGCAACATTGTCTGTCTTTTTAAAAAACGTATCCAGCTGACCGGGGAGCTAGCATCAGAAAAGGTTAGTGCCCCCAAACCATCTTTAATAGTCCACATACTACACATGAATGTTAATGTAATATTAAATTTACTGTCCCTTTAACTACTGTTCAAACCTCCATTTTTAGTATTTTTTTTTATTTTTTTTAAATATTTTTCCTTTTGTACTATATGTCACAAAACCTAAAATTGCTTTGTCATATGAATGGTAAATGTGAACAACCATCCATATTTTTATAGCTTATCTACAAACCTGTGTTATTTAGGCCATGTATTATACTGCAGGAGCACCATACACAAGCCATTTGTAAGATACATTGTTATTTCTATGCCAATATACCACAGCTCGTGCTATCACAGTCTGGCATAGCAGTGTGGGTTAGTGTGAGAGCTGCAGAGATTATAAAAGGTTTAGACATGGAGGATCCATGAGATATGAGATATACAATCTTGTTTCTCAGTTGCCTTTGTATTTACATTATATGTAACAAGCTGATTTGCAATGAAACAAACCCTTATTTCTTTCTCTTACAAAGTAGTATAACGTCTCATTCTCTCAGTCAATGTTCAGTCTTCATAAGAACATATTGTGGTCTTTTTTGTCCTTTTCTTTTTTCACATTGTTTTATTCTATTTTTATGCATTTCAAACTTACATCAAAACATGTAACTGTGAATAAGAACGGGTGGGAAGGGGACATTGGATACCAGGTGGCGTTAACGTGTGTTAAAAAAAAAAAAAAAAAAAAAGGGGCGTGTCTCTGGGCAGCACCTTAAATGAAACACTGATAATATGCCTTTTATATGTGTCTAAGAGGACCATCCATCATGCAAACAATGGAAAATACACAGATTGTCGCCATAATAAGTTCAATCTTGGAGACATATAGGATCCAGATCTGTGGGGACATAGAGAGGCCAGCCCAATCTGATTTTGGAGGCCACATGAAAGCAGAGGAGCAGCCGCAAGTAGTGAACCCTCCTAACCATCGCCAGGAGGGGAGAAGAGCACAGCAGTGACCGGCCATAATTTAAAGACAGCAGTAATTCCTGCTCACTGCAGGGCGATGGCATTGCCAGGAATTACCAGCGCTTCTAAAGAAACCACATCCTATGCTCCTGGAGCTGCGCCTACACAGCAACGAGCCTTACTTAGACAGGCCCAAGCTGCAACATTCCTACCGGTACTAGGGAGAGAGTCGGACCATAGATCCCGCTGCACTGCAATGAAGCAAACGAGAGAGGCCATGGTGGGCACTCTTGGAAGAGCCCGGTATGAGAAAATACCATATACGCCACTAACGGGTGCTTCTCTGAAAACGCAAAGCCTGGATGGGTGCTACGACCATACCCAATATTTTCTGGAGCTTGGTAAAACGAAGAACGTTCTAAAACTATGGAACTCTAATGGGACTTTTGTAAAGCTACATGACCCTTCTTGTAACGCAACACTGAACATAAGGCTCTACAAAACAGGAATAGGTTAGACACACCGTTCCCCACTGCTACACAACTGAAGTCCCTGTATTCACCTGGGTATTCAGCTGGCGTCTTCTTGAGAGAAAATGCCCAAATCACATTCCAATAAGACACTCACCACACTGGGACATACACCAGATAAGATACTGCTTGAAACTTGCTTAGGAGCAATACTCTACGGCTGTAATTGACTGAGTACCTCTGTATGCCTCAGGAACTGTTTTATATTTTGCCTAAATCATTTCTTGGTAAGGGGTTATTGTACTGTTATTTACACTAGTTAATGTTTTCCTATGATGTTTATTGTGGGGTAATATCATGCTGTAAACACCTCATTAGTTCTCTCCAATAAACCACTTTTGGAGCATTACAATATCCTCTACCCATGCTGTAGGAGGTGATTAGTAGTACCACGCATAGGGTCCCTATAGTTCATTCTTTCTGTCTAGGCCCCCACAAATTCAACACAAGCAAGGCCCTCGAGAACACTTATACTAAAAGAATCTAACGAGTCGCAGGGATAAATATATATTTTGACTAGCAATGGACCTTTATTTTCCTTCTGATAGTAGCACCCTATATAGAGTCACCTAAGCCATTATGAGAGTTCCAACAGCAATACGATACCTGCTATATCAACCCACAAAGTTCATTATTACAAAAGGTCTATATAGATATTTGGTCATGTTGAAATTCTGGATCATAAATAATAGCAATCCTACATACTGCTCCACATTAATCGCTATGATCCTGCGGTACATACCCTGCTTTGCCTCATATAGTTTTTAGAATTCAAAGGCTGAGCTGCTTAACTCACACTTTGTTCTTTGCTCTTTAAGTATATGTAATTCACCACTGCGATTTCCTCACTTTACATATAACATAGTGAGACCCATTAGCAATATCCCACTTTCTAGCCTCTAACCCACCCTACCCACTCAGAGCTGAGTTATTTTCTCATATAGCTTATGTCTCTTGTAATCTTCACATTCATTTTATATAGCTTCCATTTTTGTATATATGTATTTAAAGGGCCAAAAGTGGCCCCTCCATGAGCTAGTAATCCTCTATTTTGCATCACAAATGTTACCAGGTCCAAGAGTGGCTTATAATATTCCTAGCGGATTCCACCATAATGTTAAACACAACAAATGGGGTTCATTTCAAGATGCAATATTAATGTTGCAGAATATGACTTTCTTTTATATTTGATATTTTGATGTTGATTCTTCCTTTTAACCCACCATGCTTGGCCATTAGGTTTAATCCCATTTGCTGTGTTAGCAATGGACGATATCTATGTATTTGATGGGATACAGTTTTAATGCAATCCCCTCTAGTAGACCTTCTGCCCTTTGATAACTAGTTGTCTGCCCAATGTTTACTTTAAATATGTACTTGAGTCAACATCTTTGTTCGCAAACCTGTGGTCATTGTTATCAGATGCATATTCATCAATGCTGTTGTCATTTATACAAACCTCGTTAATAAAACTTAAAAAAAAAAAAACAAGTATGTACAGTCACAGGTCATACAGTATTTGAAATTGAAAGGAATGACAGTAAAATATGTTCCAAAATATTTATTTAACCTCTGCAAATATTAGTGTGCCTGTCCAGAACATTAATCTATGAACATCTTACAGTAGCTATTTCCAGTCAGTCTGAGTTTTTTTCCCCTTGTTTGATTAAATTTGTATATAAATCCAAATGGAGGTTAAGCCAGATAAAATAATGATTGTTTTATAGTGTATAGAAAAAAGGTGAAGATAATTGGTTCATTTTTATTTATCAATGCATTTTTAATTTAGTGCATCATCCTCTTGTAGTGTGAAGGTTCGTAACACTTCCCGTATCAGGTTTAGTATCACTCATCCAGAATTGTAATCAACAGGTTCTTGGAAAGTGTAATATAAAAACCACTTTCCTGAAATATAGCAGAACTACCATCTCATGTTCCGATATACAGATGTGGCTGAAAGTACTGGTGCCGTCTACTTTGTTTAGGGAAAAACACAATCGTCTCTGATCTAAGTAAAAATTAACAAAATTATTTGGTATCCACCATTCTTTATTTCAAATGTAATAGATCAGAAACTTCACTTTTAATTTATGACTTAAAATATTACTTTAAACAGTAAAACAAATGAGAATGTTGCAGACAATAATAGTGGTACTCATTTTATATATATATATATATATATATATATATATCTTTATTTATAGACCATATCAATGTACAAGTCAAAAGCAAAGCAAAAATAGACAATTGGCATTTGCAAATAAAATAATTTTGAGAATACTTGTTAAAGCATCATCATGCCATATAACAAGCCATATCAAAATACAAAGGTACGGGGGGCGGAGCTAACTGTGGAGCTGAATGGACGTGTATCACAAGAGCTCCAGCTAAATTATGCTAAAAAAGTAACCTTAGCACCCGTTCAAGCTCATGTTTGACTTCTAAAAGAGGAACTCGGGAAGTCCAGGAGACCTGCACACCTAAGCTCCAAATAGGGAGTGATAAATAGACGGTTTTTCACTTTCACGAAGCAAGTTCTGCTGAAGGTAACCCCTGAGAGCGGCCATCTTTTTCAGCCTACGCAGCAATTAAAAATCCAGATCGCACCCAACTAAAGTCTAATCTATTACCTACAGCAGAAAACTATGGCTAATACAACACTTGTGGAAGTGATTTCCGACATATTTGAGAGCCACCTTTCTGATATGCTAGCAATAATCGCCAAATGGTCTGCAAGCTTCACCGCGCCATATATGTCCCAAGATGGTGCAGGACCGCTATCTACACCAGCTGAGAGTGCGGAGCCTCACGATATGGTGGTGTACACTTTGGCCGCAATTGGAAATGGAGAGGACACAGACGCTAGGCAGGCACTGAAGTTATATTCACCCCAACCACAGCAGCGGTTTGGTGTGCGCGGCTCTCCAACATCAGCACACTTTGTCTCTGCGGTGCTGATCAGACCTGTATCTGGTGCTGGGGAGCTGAAGCAGACTCAGGAGAGGAGAAGACGGACAGAACGATCAGAGAAGTTAAACATTCACCTGCTGACCTACGTGTAAGTCCCGGTCCTGGAGGGGTGACCGCAGAAACTGAGGACAGTTCTCCTGCATACACTTTGCCCAGGCGTGGAATAGGATAACCATTTCTTTACAGGGTGAACTCTACTGATATAGTCTTCTGATTAAAAGTGCTCAAGTGACGTTCCTAAATGTGAGACATTTTATTTAATTTTAAAACGATAAAGTATGGAGGCTACCAGCTGACTCTGCAAGTTACCCTATTAGATTGCTGTTTAAGTCTATATGTAGGTGCACTACTGTATTTAGTTATATAGGTATGATGTTATGCTTGCAATGCACAGTTATTTAACACCAGCTTCATGTAATATGCTTCTGGCTCTGGACTCATTCATGCTACAACCAAGGGTAACCTGATGTGATATCTCCTATACTGCTTATGCATATAGTTATAATGTTAAACCATATTTTGTATGCTATCTTTATTTGTCTTACTATATTTTTCACCCTGAATTTACAATTGTTAATACTCATTTAACTACCTACATTTTCGCTGATCCCATAGTAAGAAGGGATAAAGCTCCTTATGGAAGTATTTTGCGATCACCCCTCATCCCGGCTGTAGTGTAGTCCACCAATGAGTACCCATTTATTTTTACATGCTTAACATATTTCCTGCCTATTTGACATGTACCTCCTCAAGTTTAAACTGCTCTCTTTTCTATCATGCAGGTCTAAATTATTAGTCTATACAATTTGCTCTGAGAAAAAGTTAATTGTACGTATACTGTGTCTGTGCGTGATCCCAAAAAAAAAAAAAAAAAAATAGCCTATGTCTCATTTTCACCCAGGGTCTGGCTTTTACAGTATATCCTATAGATTGGATTGGATAGAAGTTGCTGCTATTATTATGCATAATGTCAATTGCACTTGATTATTGGGAGATGGTTCATGTTTTCTATCATGCTCTTAATTGTTTTTTGATTTCAATATAATTTATATAATAGCATATTTTCATATTCTATCTATTGTCGATTCCCCACTACTTACCCTGTGAAATCTATACGTATTGCAATTAGTGGGTGATGGTTATATATAGCAGGCTGAGGCTAATACACTACTTATTGTTGCACCCTCACATTATAACAAGCCAAGTGCTGTATTCTCATCTTTCTGTTTGTGGGTATAGGGCCCGTGCCCACATAACAGAATTATGGTAAACTAGATTTTCTCTCTTCAGCACACTATTAATACAGTCCCATAGATCACATATTTGCAACTAGTCAGTCATAATCTTTGTTATATTGAAGATACTTACACCTCATCTAATACTATTATCCAATTCAGCAATTAAGAATCTAAGCATTTCCCTTCTCCCATGTTAATATAACTGGTGGCAATATTCGACCTGTGAGAGGCCACAATCACAGTGAAGCGTTTAGCGTTGTTTTCAGTATCTATACCACACCTAGCTAGTTAATAGATTATCTTTAAACATGTGACATGTTAGGGCTCAGATTGTTTGAAATTGGGTCCCTCTCAGCTTGACCATATATTAGATTTGCAAATCTATCTGCATAGTTCAGTGTATATTTGCAAATTTATCTACCTGCCCTGATAGGTATTCCACCACTTGCTATGCCATAGGTTATAGCCGTGTGTATATATATTACCACATATCATAGTTTCAATAGCATCAGTGAACCAGTGTCTCTTGCTCAGTGCATATTTGCAAATTTATCTACACATTTATAAATCGAGCCTACTATGTATGTATATATTTTCCTAAGAGCAAAACTGATAGCCCTTAATTGTTTATGCCTGAGCTCCCATCAGCTTACTTAATTAGGTTAGTTGTTAATTTTCTCTCTTCTAGTATGTTTCTATACTACTAGACTCCGCCCCCCCCCCTTTTGGACGCAAATTTTATTTGTGTTATCCCCTTCTACGGGGACTGGAGAAGTCAGTTTCGTATCTAGATACACTTCTCCTCTTGGTGATCCTGCGGTTCACCATACCTGATAAAGTATTTAAAACCTCACCTGACTAATACTGGTACACTCGGTTCAAACCTATAAGACACCCATTATATTGTCTGAACTGAATAGTTGGTCTTTAGTGTTTTATTCTGATTTCTCTTTGTTCATCTGTTCAATATCTGCTCTTCTTATCATCCTCTAGGTGAAAATTGAAATCCTTATGGGAGATGACTCCTAAACTGACTTTATGAAGTCCCTAGAAAGTTGAGTTAATTGATAGTACTGAAGTACTAGTTTGCCCCTGTGTTTACAGTCTGTTCACACTATTTAAAAATGAGGTTTATATTCTTATTCAAAATAATTAAAAATGAGGTTTATGCGGTAGATATTTTATCTCATGCTTGATATGCCTGATTTATATGATCTGCATTCCCATTAACAGCTATATTTACTATGTCATTACAACAATATCATGTTTGCATATATGTACATTTTTTAGTCACCTGCGTTGTGACACCTGCTGTATTGCTTAATCCTCAATAAAAAAATATTAAATATAAAAAAAAAAAAAAAAAATACAAAGGTACTCATGAGAATTCTATAATCACTGTTCAGTAGCGGGATCAGCCTATAAGAGCCAATCTCTTCTGGGTCTTTATTTTTTTTGAGAATCAAAACTTTTAAGGAAGCAGTAAAATATCTAGAACATGTGGCACTATAAGTATAGTATTGATTAAATAAAGTTACTAGTATTGGTGCAACAGGATTTTATATAGTTCAACTGGAATCTGGTCTGGTCCAGCAGCTTTGTTGGCCGCTGCTTTCTTAAAGGGACAGTCAAGTCCAAAAAAAACTTTCATGATTCAAAAAGGGCATGTCATTTTAAACAACTTTCCAATTTACTTTTATCACCAATCTTGCTTTGTTCTTTTGGTATTCTTAGTTGAAAGCTAAATTTAGGAGGTTTATATGCTAATTTATTAGGCCTTGAAGGCCGCCTCTAATCTAAATGCATTTTGACAGTTTTTCACCACTAGAGGGCGTTAGTTCACGTGTTTCATATAGATAACATTGAGCTCATTCACGTGAATTTACAGAGGAGTGAGCACTGATTGGCTAAAGTGCAAGTCTGTCAAAATAAATTAAATAAGGGGGCAGTCTGCAGAGGTTTAGATACAAGGTAAGTACAGATGTAAAACGTGTATTATTATAATTGTGTTGGTTATGCAAAACTGCAGAATAGGTAATTAAGGGATTATCTATCTTTTAAAACAACAAAAATTCTGGTGTTAACTGTACTTTTAATAGCAGTAATTATTTCCATAAGGGAAATAGGACTAATTAGGTCATATAATCTAGTATTATCCAGTTTTGGGACCTGAATTTTTTTCCAGAAATTATCTTTAGCTTGCGTATTTATTGTGCTTTCTGAATATAACTCTTGAAAGTAACACAATATATGTTTGTTTATTTCCTTAAAGGGATAGTAAACCCCAAAATTTTCTTTTATTATTCAGATAGAACATACAATTTTAAACAATTTTCCAATGTAATTCTATTATCACATTTTCTTCATTCTCTTGTTATCCATTGCTGAAGGGACAGCATTGCACTACTGACAGGAAGCTGAAAATATCTATTTAGCCAATCACAAGAGACAAATGTGTGCAGGCACCAATTAGCAGCAGCTCCCACTAGTGTATGATTTGTGCGTATGCATTTTTTAACAAGGGATACTAAGAGAACGAAGCACATATGAAAATAGAAGTGAATTTAAAAGTGTCTTTAAATGACCTGCTCTATCTGAATCCTGCAAGTTTAATTTTGACTTTCCTATCCCTTTAATGTTCGTGGTTCTACCTGTTGGGATCTTAGAGGATTCAATCATATATTTCTTTTTTTTTTGGATTTTTTCAAATTAGCTAAAAACTTTCCCGATTTGCCACCATGTCTGTAGAAAAAAAACCTTGTTCTGAGGTCTTCTTTATTTTAAGATATGATTCCCATAATTTTCTAGATGAATCACTAATATAGGAATTGTATGCATTACGTAATTGACTAGAAAGTTGTATATCCCTAGCTACACTTTTACGTTTTTGAATTTCCCCTCTTATTACTGCCTTAAAAGTTTCCTATAATGTTTCAATATTAATTTCGGGTGAAGATTAAAGCGGATAAAAATCAATCCACTTTAGTCTTAACCATGCTTTAAACTGCACATTAGATGCAAGGTATCTTGGGAAAAAGAACCTATTAAACTTACTTTCCTGTGGATTACTAATTTTAATATTCAAGGTGAGGATATCGTGGTCTGATATAATTATTTCTTGAATATCAGTCGTCATTTCACAGCCCGACAGATACTAAAAAATAGTAAATTCTGGACATTGTTTGATGGGTATGGGATTCACATGACAGTTTCTTTAGTTCTGGATTATATTCCCGCCAAATGTCTTTGACATGGAGTAAATTACAAAAACATTTGAACAATTTAGATTCTTGCTTACCATTCCTATTCAAGGAAGGTTTTAGCTTATCCAATGCTAGATATAATGTTACATTAAAGTCACCTGCAATGATTAGGTTTTTCGTGAAAATAAGTAAAAGTTTCAACTGTAAATTTGCCCAGAAAATTCTGTCCATTTTATTGGGCCCATAAATATTACATTAAGGTAAAATCATTCCCTCGACCTCAACATGTATGATTTGATATCTTTCCTCTGGGTCTAGTTCAGTTCACATAATTTTATATGGAAGATTTTTATTAAAAAGGAAAGCGATTCCTTTTTTCCTATTTACACAAGGGGTGCCCACCACTTCCCCAACCCATCCCATTTTTAGCTTGGCCAGTTTATTTTCTTTTAAATGAGTCTCTTGAAGAAAGACTATATCAGGTTTATATCGCATTAATTGTGCTAAAATCTTTTTCCGCTTTTGGGGCAAGGAAATCCCACCTACATTTATTACATTGTGTGTATAATCAGGTATATAGAGAATATCCATATTTAAAATATGTCGGTGGTAAGGGGGGAGGGGCGAAGGGGCAAGGGTCGAGAAGAAAGAAAAAAAGAAAAGGGGGGGGGGGATACAACACCATCTGGACAACATCAGCATCCTTAGCCGATAAGTATTCAGGTTCAATACATTACATATCTTAAGAAACTGAAAGTACATCTTTCTTTTAACTAAAAAAAATCCCTGCAGTTTCATACATTAGAATTTTACAAAGTAATACCCTTATTTTTAGCAAATTCCCTAACCTCCTCTGGGTTGCTCAATGTCATGCGGTCACCGTCTGATAGGATTTTAATTTTTGCAGGGTAAATAACTGTGGCCTTTATGTATTAGTTTAGTACATAGATGTGCCATTTCTCTTCTCTTTTGTGATGTCTCAACTGAAAAGTCCTGAAACATTAGTATTGTTTTATCTTCAAATAAAAATGGGATCCTTTGTCTGTAGTGACACATGACATGGAGCTTGTCTTGGAAGTTGAGAAACTTTGTCATAAAAGGTCTATTCTTAAATGTACCATCGGGCAATGTTTTGGGTGTACCTATACGGTGTACTCTTTCCACTGCAAGGGGTAGTGTATTAGGTGCCATTCCTAGACTTTGTGGTCTAAATTTAAGTAAATCCTGGAACTCATTAGATTCCGGAATACCAAGGAATCTAACATTTATTGCGTCATGCTCGGTCTTCTATCTCATTTAATTTGTGTTGCATATTTGATATTTGTATAGTTTGCTCTCTGGATATTTGGTCTTATTGCACATTAGCGGTCTCTAAATCAGAGATATGTTGTTCTGCCTCATTTAATCTGTGTGTAAACTGTTTTTTTTTCTTCCTAATTGGAAAGAGTCCACAGCTGCATTCATTACTTTTAGGAAATAAGAACCTGGCTACCAGGAGGAGGCAAAGACACCCCAGCTAAAGGCTTAAATACTCCTCCCACTTCCCTCATCCCCCAGTCATTCTTTGCCTTTCGTCCCAGGAGGTTGGCAGAGAAGTGTCAGAATTTGGTTTTTCTCTTATGGAGGGTACAACCCCAGGAGGTTGGCAGAGAAGTGTCAGAATTTGGTTTTTCTCTTATGGAGGGTACAACTCTTCGCAATGGGACAGGAGTTTTAAGTAGCCCTATAAGCTTCTCACTGAGGGCCTAGGTGAAAATTAGAGTCCGGAGATGCAGAGGGAGCTTCCCTTTGCGACACCATCCCAACTCATATTAACAGCTCCTACAGCAATCAGCGTTGACGAGTTTCGCAGACTGCTTTTTCTCTCAAGTCCATGTCAGGAGCGATGCTATGACCTGTCACACTTGAAGGGCCGTGTTCCTGTTCCACGGCGTAGATTCTGGTAAGATTGTTTCATTTTTTATTACATAATGTTAACACAGAAGACAGGATCACAGTGTGGCGCCTTTTATCTTTATAGAATCAAGGGTTAATATCTCTTTACGGAGATTATTGAACAGGGGGGATACTAATCTTATATGTTTATTTGATTTTATGCTGCTTTATGTGTGAGATGTTATGGGCTCTTAGGCTGTTATGGAATATACAGTTTCACTTTCACTTTGAGAGCCATGCAGCTTACAAGCTTGGCGCGCTTTCTCTCATAGCAGGGACAGTCCTGCATTGTGCACTATGTGATTCATTCCCTCCTTCGTGACTATCAGAGAGGAGTCAAACATCTCTGTACTGTCTGGGTCATAGGGGGTGGTGAGTGCCCCAGCCATTGGGGTATAGAGGTTCTGTTATTTTATTAAAAAGAAAAAAAAGAGGATGTTTTATCTCTCTAGTTCTCCGGTTATTGCACTAGTGATGGAGGATTTGGTTTCTTTAGAGGGCACTCCCTCTATTCCTAAAGAGTAATTCCTGTTTATATGGGGATGAGGCCCTAGTTCCCCCTCTCAATTATGTTCCGTATGCCTTGATAATGTGATAATATCAAACATGTTTGATATCATGGAGCCGTCCACCTTTGAGGAGTTGTCTTCAGTGAGGTGCGTACCCTACATTGTTATCTCTATACATATGCAGTTTTCCCGTAGCATTGCTGATCCTCCATCTGGAGGGGGCCTTTTTTTCTCCAGACGTTACTGCGCAGTTCATACGGCGGTGTCTGCGGCCTTAATGCTTTACCTCGCCCTGCTAAGCGCAAGCAAAAGGTTACATATTGCACTCCTTCCCAGAGTACATCAAATCATTTTTGGATTTAACTGATAGGGTTATCCGAGGATGAAGTTCTTTCTGAGACTTCAGAGTATGAACTTTCTGGGTCAGAGTCTGCTGCCTCTCAACCTACAGCTGCGGAGGAACCAGGCTTTAGTTTTAGGAATTTGCGCTTCTTCTAAAGGAGGTTTTTGGCGAATTCAGTGGTTCAGAGGTCATATTGCCTGATGAACCTTTATTTCCTAAATTGAATAGAGTTTGAGGACAGGGTGGAGCCATCCCTTCCCTGCTCCTGTTGCCCCGGGTATTCCACCTTGGAGTGTACAGTTCCCTGCGGGTGCGACTGTCCCTGAGTGTTGTGCCTTTCGTTACAGAATTGCGCGCCTTCGTGTGTTACTCAGAAATGTTTTTTCAGTTATTGAATGACCCTATGGATACGGGAATACTCACTCTGCTCTTCGAATGGCGCACCTCATTAGACATGTGGGGATGATGTAATCTCCTGATTGTCCATGTATTGAGATCTGTTCCAGTTTTTTTGGAAGATCAGGGCTCTGTTTGGCTGGTCCTGCAGTAGGCCTGTTTCTTTTTGGATGTCCTGTCTGTTTTCCTTCTTCCCCTCTGAGGGAGGATTTATGTGGCTTGACAGTTTGGACCCAGATTGCAGGATGGTCCTGTTTGGGTTCAGTTCTGTCTGGTAGCCGCTCTGCTTGGCTGGTCCGGTAGAGGCGCTGAGTGCTCATGTTATCCTCTGTGTTCAACTAAGCATTCTAGAGGACCGGTGGGTCCGTGAGGCAGGAAGGATTGTCTCAGTCCTTATAGCTTTCAATTTGGATGACTGTCTCAGTGGAGTTCCTCTGCATCTCTCTCTCTCTTATGTCTGGGGTCGTCAGACTCTAGAGCTCCTTCCCTTCCCATGTAGTGGAGGGTTGGTGGGCTTGCACCCTCTTCCCGCCGAGTTGGGTGGTTTGGCCTTTTTTCTTTTGAGGCCCTGGGAATTGTCCTTCTGGACTTAGTCCTCAGCAACTAGTAGTTTATTGGGTAGTTCAGCTGCCTTGCAGCGGATGGGTTGCAGAATGTGACCAGCTGCAGCTATTGCACATTGACTGTGCACTGTCTAGCTGTTTTTCATGAGACCTTTTGGTCTTCCTCTGTTGTCTCCATGTGAGTTAGGTCTCCTTTTAGGGACCTGGGTTCCCCTCCGGGATATGGTCGTTCCCTGTTAGGGGCACTGGGCGTGGTCTCCTTGGGCTCTGCTCGGGGGGTGGAGATGCTGTGCGTCCTTTTCTCTCTATGATCCTCTGATTGTATGGAGATGATGCGGAGACCAGCCTTTGCTCGAGTGATTTTGGTCTCGGGGTATCCCCTTGCTTGTTGTCCTGCTGCTGTTTGAGAGTCTATGGGCTCTAGTATCGTTGTATGACTTTTAACGCCTTAGCTCCTTTGGAGCATTGGACTTTGGCAAGGGGTGGTCTCTTGCTTGGGTCAGGACTTGCGAGTTATCTTGTTATCCGGGTTGATCTGGATATTGCATTGATATCTCCCTGTGGTCTGGTTTTTTATATCAGACGGGGTGTTAAGTTCTCGGATATTGTTTGTTTGAACAATTGGGGGCTCAGATCTGTTTTCTCCCTGGTGCTTATGGTTGAGAAGGCTTCACTCAGTGTTTTCCTTTGTGGAGTTGTTGCTGGACTTTTTGGCTCTAGGGCTGGTTCGGGGTTCCCCAGTTCCTGGGTACTTATGTCTTTTTACTTGGACTAATTGACCTGGTCACGGTTGGCCAGGTTGTCTGAGTGCTGATGCTCATTGAGCTGGACTTACCCCTTTATGGTTGGTTTCCCATGGTCAGCTTGCTGTGGTAACCTTATGGATTCACTGCTCTGCAGGCGAATGGGTTTGCAGTGTCTCTGCTGCAGCTATTGCACATTGGATGTGTGTTAGCAAGCTATTTCCTTAGGGGGATTCCTTCAAAGTTCATCTACGTTGGAGATTGATCTCTCCTTTAGCCTGTGGCTTTGTGTCTTGTGGGCAGGTGCTCTGCCTTTTTGGCCCCCTCCCTTTTCTTAGGGTGGGGGGCTTATTCTCCTTCTTATGGAGGTGTGGTCCTTTTTCTAGGGATTCTCTTGGATTCAGGAGGTTGGAACTGAGAGTTAACCTTTCAGAGAGGGGTGTTTTTCTCTGGGTTGTTACGTACCATCTGGAATCTTGCTGGCTCCGTGTCGAGACTATGGTGGGCCTTTTGTTAGATTCCTTTGGGTCTACGGCCTTGTTGTCTGTTTCTAAGGAGTCGGGTTGGCACCCGTGCTCTGTTGGGATGGCTGTGGCCATTCTTCCGCCTGTTTTTGAGCTGGTGTTGGGGTTCATCTGTTCTGTTTTCAAGACCTACCGATGCTTGGGCTGGCCCGGTTCGGAGTGCGTTCTGAGATGCATTGTCATTTTCAGGATCTAGGTTGGCATTGTAGCTAGCTCCCTGGGTTTACCAGCTGAGG
The DNA here is from genome assembly GCF_027579735.1 of Bombina bombina. Classification (NCBI taxonomy): domain Eukaryota; kingdom Metazoa; phylum Chordata; class Amphibia; order Anura; family Bombinatoridae; genus Bombina; species Bombina bombina. The sequence goes on along the minus strand of NC_069508.1, from coordinate 180,614,156 downwards.
GTTCCGGGTTACCATTCACCTTCGGGTTCTGGGGGTAACCTCTCTCTCTCTCTCTCTCTCTCTCTCTTGGGGGTGCAGTGGGTCTCGTTGAGGTTATGTGCTTCCCTTTTTGGAGCCCTGTGTGTAGGTCTAGCGGCTTCAATTGCCTGGAATTGTGCCCTCTGTCTGGGAGTTTTTCTTTTGCAATCTTTTCTCTTGCTGGCTGCTTTTTACTTCTCAGCAAGTATTATTCTGTGTCATTCTCATGACGACTGCATGTTCTTGACTCAGGGCTTTTTGTCTGGGTCTGTTACACGTTCTTTTTTTTGTCTGAATACTATAGTATTCTTAGTTCTGACGATGTGAGGACTCCGTCTTCAGTTGTCTTTCGGTACTTTTGCACAATGTTGAGAGAAAGATTTCTCTGTCTCGAGGCCCGGTCCTAATCCTCTGGTTTCTGCTTGGTCTGGGCATAGCCTCCCCTTGTAGGTCAGGACCCATTTGGGTCTTTGTGAGCTGGGCTCGCTATTGGGGGTTTTCCTTTTAGGAATTTTGTGGTGAGCTTTCGGTTCCCCTTCGGTTCTTCTTTGCCTTATCCCTTGGTGAGGAACTGCCTGTTGGGCGATGGTGTCTCCTGGAGGACTGTTGGCTCAGCTGAGTCTGATTTTGCGGTCTCTCGTTAGACCTCTGGACTATCTGTGGGTCAGTGCCCTTGGGGCCTTTCATTTTCAAAGTTTTCTCGGCTTCGGATGAAGCAGGGTTTTTGTTGGGTAGTGGTTTCTGGCTTGGTGCCCTCAGAATGGGCCGCCTATTGTACCCTCCCGTTTTTGTATTCAGTGCCCTCTTTAGCTTGGGTATTGTTTTCCCAAAAGTAATGAATGTAGCTGTGGACTCTTTCCAATTAAGAAGAAAAACATAAATTATGCTTACCTAATAATTTCCTTTTCTTCCGTTGGAAAGAGTCCACAGCTCCCCACCCTTTTTCTACGTGGGGCGTCTTTTTTTTTTTTTTTTTTTTTTCTTCTGGCACCTTTTTTTCACCCTGATATTTTTTCTACTGTTCCTTTTTCCTCGGAAGAATGACTGGGGAATGAGGGAAGTGGGGGAGGTATTTAAGCTTTTGGCTGGGGTGTCTTAGCCTCCTCCTGGTGGCCAGGTTTTTATTTCCCAAAAGTAATGAATGCAGCTGTGGACTCTTTCCAACGGAAGAAAAGGAAATGATCAGATAAGCATAATTTATGTTATTTCAGAGGTTGTTATCTATATCTATTTTTATTTGTTCAAATTGAGGTATCATGAGTTCTGAAATTTGCTTGACTATGTCTTGTAGATCTGGGGTAGATGTATCTGAAGTAGTTGCCATTATAAGCATATTTGTGGCATTGTCATAGGCATATTTGTGGCATTGTCAGTATTACTTCTGTTTTTCCTTTCTCTATTTTTAGATGGCATGTTAGGTGATTGTGTTTTGTAATTAGTGATGAGATGTGAACAAAGTGAGAAAAAGAAAAAAGAAAAAACTGCAATACTGTGAAGGAGTGAGGCTCACCCACAGAAAGGGCATGAGGGGGGGTTACTGGTAATCAAGGCCCTTAGCCAAAAACAGGTGGGTCCTATGTGAGGTAGTGGTACATTTCTAAGGGGTGCTTATTCGGTTTCCCTTTGTTTGTGTTCCCCTTTTTTGGAAATATAATGTGGGGTTAGTTTAACCTCTGTGAATAAGTGTCTATAGTGATTAGGGTTATTCTGTGCATAGGTACAAAAATTAAGAAAAAAAATCATATAACGTCAACTGGTATCTATGCATTTTGGAAATTACGATATTAGAGACAGCAGCAAAAAACTTTTGTTACTCCACTTTTTACAGTTATTTCAGTGGGCTCATTTCTCCAACATAGGTGTGTCCGGTCCACGGCGTCATCCTTACTTGTGGGATATTCTCTTCCCCAACAGGAAATGGCAAAGAGCCCAGCAAAGCTGGTCACATGATCCCTCCTAGGCTCCGCCTACCCCAGTCATTCTCTTTGCCGTTGCACAGGCAACATCTCCACGGAGATGGCTAAGAGTTTTTTTGGTGTTTAAATGTAGTTTTATTCTTCAATCAAGAGTTTGTTATTTTAAAATAGTGCTGGTATGTACTATTTACTCTGAAACAGAAAAGAGATGAAGATTTCTGTTTGTAAGAGGAAAATGATTTTATCAACCGTTACTAAAATCGATGGCTGTTTCCACACAGGACTGTTGAGATGAATTAACTTCAGTTGGGGGAAACAGTGAGCAGACTTTTGCTGCTTGAGGTATGACACATTTCTAACAAGACTTGGTAATGCTGGAAGCTGTCATTTTCCCTATGGGAACCGGTAAGCCATTTTCTTAGTTTAGTATAAGAATAAAGGGCTTCACTAGGGCTTTAAAGACTGGTAGACATTTTTCTGGGCTAAAACGATTACTTTATAAGTATATTTAATGGATGTTAACTATAAATAGTTCTTTTAATCTTGGGGATGTATTAAAAAAAACGGCAGGCACTGTATTGAACACCTTTTTCACTGGGGGCCTTTTCTAGTCATAGGCAGAGCCTCATTTTCGCGCCACTAATGCGCAGTTGTTTTTGGAAAGCAAGGCATGCAGATGCATGTGTGAGGAGCTAAGAACCACTGAAAAAGCTTATTGAAGGCGTCATTTGGTATCGTATTCCCCTCTGGGCTTGGTTGGGTCTCAGCAAAGCAGATACCAGGGACTGTATAGGGGTTAAATGTAAAAACGGCTCCGGTTCCGTTATTTTAAGAGTTAAAGCTTTCAAATTTGGTGTGCAATACTTTTAAGGCTTTAAGACACTGTGGTGTAATTTTGGTGAATTTTGAACAATTCCTTCATACTTTTTCACATATTCAGTAATAAAGTGTGTTCAGTTTAAAATTTAAAGTGACAGTAACGGTTTTATTTTAAAACGTTTTTTGTGCTTTGTTATCAAGTTTATGCCTGTTAACATGTCTGAACCATCAGATAGACGATGTTCTGTATGTTTGGAAGCCAAGGTTCCTCCCCATTTAAATATATGTGATGAATGTGACATAGTGTCCAGACAAAGTAGGGACAATGATGCCACTGATAATGATGTTGCCCAAAATGATTCCTCAAGCGAGGGGAGTAAGCATGGTACTGCATCATCCCCTTCTGTGTCAACACCAGTCTTGCCCACACAAGAGGCCCCTAGTACATCTAGTGCGCCAATCCTTCTTACTATGCAACAATTAACGGCTGTAATGGATAATTCTATTAAAAACATTTTGTCCAAAATGCCTACTTATCAGAGAAAGCGTGATTGCTCTGTTTTAGATACTGAAGAGCATGAGGACGCTAATGATAATGGTTCTGACATACCCTCACGCCAATCTGAAGGGGCCAGCAGGGAGGTTTTGTCTGAGGGAGAAATTTCAGATTCAGGAAAAATTTCTCAACAAGCTGAACCTGATGTTATTATTTTTAAATTTAAATTGGAACATCTCCGCGCTCTGCTTAAGGAGGTGTTATCTACTCTGGATGATTGTGACAATTTGGTCATTCCAGAGAAATTATGTAAGATGGACAAGTTCCTAGAGGTCCCGGTGCCCCCCGATGCTTTTCCTATACCCAAGCGGGTGGCGGACATTGTAAATAAGGAATGGGAAAGGCCCGGCATACCTTTTGTTCCTCCCCCTATATTTAAAAAGTTATTTCCTATGGTCGACCCCAGAAAGGACTTATGGCAGACAGTCCCCAAGGTCGAGGGGGCGGTTTCTACTCTAAACAAACGCACTACTATCCCTATAGAAGATAGTTGTGCTTTCAAAGATCCTATGGATAAAAAATTAGAGGGTTTGCTTAAAAAGATGTTTGTTCAGCAAGGTTACCTTCTACAACCAATTTCATGCATTGTTCCTGTCACTACAGCAGCGTGTTTCTGGTTCGAAGAACTAGAAAAGTCGCTCAATAAAGACTCTTCGTATGAGGAGGTTATGGACAGAGTTCAAGCACTTAAATTGGCTAACTCTTTTATCTTAGACGCCACTTTGCAATTAGCTAGATTAGCGGCGAAAAATTCAGGTTTTGCAATTGTGGCGCGCAGAGCGCTTTGGCTAAAGTCTTGGTCAGCGGATGTGTCCTCCAAGAACAAATTGCTTAACATCCCTTTCAAAGGTAAAACGCTATTTGGCCCTGACTTGAAAGAGATTATTTCAGACATCACTGGGGGAAAGGGCCACGCCCTTCCTCAGGATAGGTCTTTTAAGGCTAAAAATAAGCCAAATTTTAGTCCCTTTCGCAGAAACGGACCAGCCTCAAATTCTACAAACCAGCCTGGAGACCGATGCAAGGCTGGAACAAGGGTAAGCAGGCCAAGAAACCTGCCACTGCTACTAAAACAGCATGAAGTGTTGGCCCCCGATCCGGGACCGGATCTGGTGGGGGGCAGACTCTCTCTCTTTGCTCAGGCTTGGGCAAGAGATGTTCAGGATCCTTGGGCGCTAGAAATAGTTTCTCAAGGTTATCTCCTGGAATTCAAGGAACTACCCCCAAGGGGGAGGTTCCACAGGTCTCAATTGTCTTCAGACCAAATAAAAAGACAGGCATTCTTACATTGTGTAGAAGACCTGTTAAGAATGGGAGTGATTCATCCTGTTCCATTAGGAGAACAAGGGATGGGGTTTTACTCCAATCTGTTCATAGTTCCCAAAAAAGAAGGAACATTCAGACCAATTTTAGATCTCAAGATTCTAAACAAATTTCTCAGGGTTCCATCGTTCAAGATGGAAACCATTCGAACAATTCTTCCTACCATCCAGGAAGGTCAATTCATGACCACGGTGGATTTAAAGGATGCGTATCTACATATTCCTATCCGCAAGGAACATCATCGGTTCCTAAGGTTCGCCTTTCTGGACAAGCATTACCAGTTTGTGGCACTTCCATTCGGACTAGCCACTGCTCCAAGGATTTTCACAAAGGTACTAGGGTCCCTTCTAGCGGTGCTAAGACCAAGGGGCATTGCAGTAGTACCTTACTTGGACGACATACTGATTCAAGCGTCGTCTCTGTCAAAAGCAAAGGCTCATACGGACATTGTCCTAGCCTTTCTCAGATCTCACGGGTGGAAAGTGAACATAGAAAAAAGTTCTCTGTCCCTGTCAACAAGTGTTCCCTTCTTGGGAACAATAATAGACTCCTTAGAAATGAAGATTTTTCTGACAGAGGCCAGAAAATCAAAACTTCTAAGCTCTTGTCGAGTACTTCATTCTGTTCTTCTTCCTTCCATAGCGCAGTGCATGGAAGTAATAGGTTTGATGGTTGCGGCAATGGACATAGTTCCTTTTGCACGAATTCATCTAAGACCATTACAACTGTGCATGCTCAGACAGTGGAATGGGGATTATACAGACTTGTCTCCGACGATCCAAGTAGATCAAAGAACCAGAGATTCACTCCGTTGGTGGCAGAACCTGGACAACCTGTCACAGGGAATGAGCTTCCGCAGACCAGAGTGGGTCATTGTCACGACTGACGCCAGTCTGGTGGGCTGGGGCGCGGTCTGGGAACCCCTGAAAGCTCAGGGGCTATGGTCCCGGGAAGAATCTCTTCTCCCGATAAACATTCTGGAACTGCGAGCGATATTCAATGCTCTCAAAGCTTGGCCTCAACTAGCAAAGGCCAAATTCATAAGGTTTCAATCAGACAACATGACGACTGTTGCATATATCAACCATCAAGGGGGAACAAGGAGTTCCCTGGCGATGGAGGAAGTGACCAAAATAATTCAATGGGCGGAGAATCACTCCTGCCACTTGTCTGCAATCCACATCCCAGGAGTGGAAAATTGGGAAGCGGATTTTCTGAGTCGTCAGACTTTCCATCCGGGGGAGTGGGAACTCCATCCGGAAATCTTTGCCCAAATAACTCAATTATGGGGCATTCCAGACATGGACCTGATGGCGTCTCGTCAGAACTTCAAGGTTCCTTGCTACGGGTCCAGATCCAGGGATCCCAGGGCGACTCTAGTAGATGCACTGATAGCGCCTTGGACCTTCAACCTAGCTTATGTATTCCCACCGTTCCCTCTCATTCCCAGGCTGGTAGCCAGGATCAATCAAGAGAGGGCTTCGGTGATCTTGATAGCTCCTGCGTGGCCACGCAGAACTTGGTATGCAGACCTGGTGAATATGTCATCGGCTCCACCATGGAAGCTACCTTTGAGACAGGACCTTCTTGTTCAAGGTCCATTCGAACATCCGAATCTGGCTTCACTCCAACTGACTGCTTGGAGATTGAATGCTTGATTTTATCAAAGCGTGGGTTTTCAGATTCTGTCATTGATACTCTTGTTCAGGCTAGAAAGCCGGTAACTAGGAAAATTTACCATAAAATATGGAAAAAGTATATTTGTTGGTGTGAATCTAAAGGATTCACATGGAACAAGATAAAAATTCCGAAAATTCTATCCTTTCTACAGGAGGGTTTGGAGAAAGGATTATCTGCAAGTTCTTTGAAGGGACAGATTTCTGCTTTATCTGTTTTACTTCACAAAAAACTGGCAGCTGTGCCAGATGTTCAAGCTTTTGTTCAGGCTCTGGTTAGAATCAAGCCTGTTTACAAACCTTTGACTCCTCCTTGGAGTCTCAATTTAGTTCTTTCAGTTCTTCAAGGGGTTCCGTTTGAACCCTTACATTCCATAGATATTAAGTTACTATCTTGGAAAGTTTTGTTTTTGGTTGCAATTTCTTCTGCTAGAAGAGTTTCAGAGTTATCTGCTCTGCAGTGTTCTCCTCCTTATCTGGTGTTCCATGCAGATAAGGTGGTTTTGCGTACTAAACCTGGTTTTCTTCCGAAAGTTGTTTCTAACAAAAACATTAACCAGGAGATAGTTGTGCCTTCTTTGTGTCCGAAACCAGTTTCAAAGAAGGAACGTTTGTTACACAATTTGGATGTAGTTCGTGCTCTAAAATTCTATTTAGAGGCTACAAAGGATTTCAGACAAACATCTTCTTTGTTTGTTGTTTATTCTGGTAAAAGGAGAGGTCAAAAAGCAACTTCTACCTCTCTCTCTCTTTTTGGCTTAAAAGCATCATCCGATTGGCTTATGAGACTGCCGGACGGCAGCCTCCTGAAAGAATCACAGCTCACTCCACTAGGGCTGTGGCTTCCACATGGGCCTTCAAGAACGAGGCTTCTGTTGATCAGATATGTAAGGCAGCGACTTGGTCTTCACTGCACACTTTTACCAAATTTTACAAATTTGATACTTTTGCTTCTTCTGAGGCTATTTTTGGGAGAAAGGTTTTGCAAGCCGTGGTGCCTTCCATCTAGGTGACCTGATTTGCTCCCTCCCATCATCCGTGTCCTAAAGCTTTGGTATTGGTTCCCACAAGTAAGGATGACGCCGTGGACCGGACACACCTATGTTGGAGAAAACAGAATTTATGCTTACCTGATAAATTACTTTCTCCAACGGTGTGTCCGGTCCACGGCCCGCCCTGGTTTTTTTAATCAGGTCTGATGAATTATTTTCTCTAACTACAGTCACCACGGTATCATATGATTTCTCCTATGCATATTCCTCCTTTACGTCGGTCGAATGACTGGGGTAGGCGGAGCCTAGGAGGGATCATGTGACCAGCTTTGCTGGGCTCTTTGCCATTACCTGTTGGGGAAGAGAATATCCCACAAGTAAGGATGACGCCGTGGACCGGACACACCGTTGGAGAAAGTAATTTATCAGGTAAGCATAAATTCTGTTTTCCATACAGGTCGTGCAAGTAAAAGTAAACTTTGCTATAACATTGTAAGTATTTTCACTTTAAGAAGGATAAATTTTTCCATACAGGTCGTGCAAGTAAAAGTAAACTTTGCTATAACATTGTAAGTATTTTCACTTTAAGAAGGATAAATAACTATAGACTATGCAAAATTATGAGGCAGGACAGTCAGATTTAAACACTTCACAGATTTTCAGATGTTTAATTTCTCTTAGAAATATAAACCTTTTTGCACTATCAATAGAGAACAAAAATTAGACCATTACTTCAAGAAAATTATTGCACAGATCTTACAGCCCTCTTAGAACAAAACAGATGATCGTTTGAGGACAACGCTCCCTATACAAACGTGTAAACACCTGCCATAGGTATTTATAACAGAAGACACTTTCTTTAGTTTGTAATAGGTAGCTGTGGCAGCATCAGACAAGCTGTATAACTCTCTTGAAAATACCTTATTCCAATGCAGTAAATATACAATAGATATTCTTTGAGACAGAGGTCAGGTCCAATAATTCACCAAACTGAAGACCTTAGAATAACTTCTGGAGCTACAGCTTCAGTAAGCTCACCATGTGAGGTTAGACAGGAACCGGGTACCGGTTGCTCACCGCGACCTAATAATTCACTACCTCCGGCAATGTTCAGGCCTCTAGTGCTTTTGCCTGCATTCTGAAGCTTAGGGATAAAACAAACACCTCCTCAGCTTGCTCACTGAGTATTTTGGTCGGTGATACACAGCCGTAAAGAGCTAGGTAGATCTACCCAGGTTTTTACAGACCACCTCTCAGCAATCTTTAACTGCAGCCACTCATGCCTCATACAAAGTGCAAGCCACTAGAGCCACTTACGGTACTCTGGGCATCATGAATCGCCTCTCCAACTTTGTTAGTCGGATCAAAGGGCAACAAAAGTTTAGTGTGATGCCGTCAATCATTTGTCCACTCTGGCTCTGGGGCTAGTCATGTCTCTACGTGAGAGTGTTGTTACGGCCCAACCAATTGCTGACAGGCTTTGCCTTCTGGGTGCCGGTTTGGCTTTTGGTGTCGACACCCCTTATGCAGTCTATCCAGGGCTCAATCCACCTCCAACTGCCTTGAAGCTTGGCTTGATGCCACCCTAGGATACAATAGTGTTCCAGTGACGCTGATACTGACCAGGTAGGCCTGGGACAAAGGCCTTCAGTTTCCTGTACGATGACCGGGGTTGCTGTTGCTCCTAGAATGGATATGGAGCACTGCTTGCAAGCTGCTCTGACCGTGAGCTTGGGAATCCGATGGCCGCACATAGTGTAAGGCCCCAAGCATATACTTGCTGGGTAGTAGGTATGAAGGGCTTAGCTCTGTCCCACAAGAGTTGTAACACAAAGCACCCGTTTGTGACTCCGCCCCTTCCGGTCAGAACATACCATGAAATATTGGTACTCTTAACCTATTTAGTAACACAGCCTTTAGAGACAATAACTGCAGTCAAGCACTTCCTGTAGCTCTGATTAAGATTTCTACATTATTTGACTATGATTTTGGACCACTCTTCTTGTGTAAACTGCTCCAGTTCCTTTAGGTTTGATGGGTTCCTTTTCCCAACTTCAAGTTTCAGCTCTTTCCATGGATATTTGATGGCATTCAGATTTGGACTCATAGAAAGCCACTTCAGAATGGTCCAATGTTTTCTGCTCATCCATTCTTGGGTGTTTTTTGAGATGTTGCGGGTCATTATCCTGCTGGATGACCCATGACCTGAGACTGACACACAGCTTTCTGATACTGAGCAGTACATTTTGCTTGAGAATGTCTTCATAATCTTCTGATTGTATTGTGCCCTGCACAGATTCTAGAGACCCAGTGTCAGAGGCAGCAAAGCAACCCCAAAACATTACTGAGCCTTCTCAATGTTTCATGGTAGGGGATGCTTCCCTTTTCTATTAAAGTTTCTTTTTTCCTTCTGTAATCTTGGAGTTTTTGTGATATGCCAAATCCTCCCAGAAGGACTGTAGCTTGTCAACGTGCATTTTTGCAATCTCCAGTCATGCTTTTTCTCTCTTAAAATGCAAGGGTACTGATGATTATGGCCACATCTGTATATAAAACATCAGAATGATTCAGACAACCTATTCCTTTTCCCCACTGCATGCTGTAGACATTAAATTACCAGCATAAAAAGTGACAGTGTTCTTTGTACAATGGACTTCAGAACTAGGTTTCGTGTTCTTAAATTCTTCTGAAGTTTTCAATCTTAGAGTATCCCAATGGTTCTCCTTAATATGGTTTCCAGTTTTATTAGATGAACATATTTCCATGAGTAGATGTTTATTTCATGTTTTTCTTATATTTTCTAGAAACAACCTATTTACTCAGTTTAGAACATGCTATTTTCTTACCCATATAGATCCATGACTGCTAATCTGTGATTTAATTATTTAGCGTTTAGGATTTATTGGTTTATATTTGCCATGACTAATGTACAAGAAAATAGATATTTTCTTATCAATAAATCTGTTCATATTGGATTACAGCTTCTGCCTTGCTATTAATATATATATAAAAGGGCCTAGGTTTACATCCATATCTGTTACAGTCCTTTTAATTTTTTTTTCTGCCAGTTTGACTGTATGTTTGGAACATATGCTGCTGTTGTGCTGTAAACTGGGATGTGTGAAGGGTTTGTTACATTGATTTATTTTTATCTATTCACATTTGTCTGTAGCTAGATAGAAAAAAAAACATTTATTTCTACCTGCCACGTGTTGTCTCTAAATGTAAAATACTTGTGGTCTCTGAATTTCTTTAACTACTGTAAATATATATTTTGCATATACTCATGTAATCTACTACCTTGTAATTAAGACCTTGAAATCTCTGTTCACTTTAATTAAATTACACAATATTTAAACCATTAATCTTTCTAATTTTTTTAAATATTAATTATGTTTTCATTGGAAGTGATATAAAGGGAGACACCAATGAGATAATAGGATTGTTGCCTGAAACATTTCTGTGAATATAAATCTATGTGGATTTCTCCATAGATGAGGGCATTGATGTTCGTATCCATGGGATAAAGATAAAATCTTCCAAGGAAAGAGATCTGGGGCTCACTGCTGATATGTTCCAGCCGGCCAACTTAGTGCGATATCCAAGACTGGAGGCCATTGACCCAGATGTTTTATATCGAAGAGCTGTGCTCATACAGAGGTCAGAAACTATGTAAAGCTATTTATTTATATCCATATTCTATATCCGCAAGTATGCACAGCCTTGCAAATCATATGCATAGAAAATGTATTGTTAGAAAATAATTTAAAGGGACAGTTAAGTCAACATTAAACTTAGTCCTAGATGAGCTCAGGAGTGTGCACGTGTCTTTAGCTATCTGGCAGCAGTGTTTGCAACAACATTTATAGCAATGTTATACACAGTTACAAACACAGAATGCTAAAAACATGTGCACGCTCCTAAGATCCTATCTGCTTACCTAGCTTTTTTTCTTCAACAAATGATATTAGAAGAACAAACAATTTTGATAATAGAAGTATATTGGAAAGTTGTTAATAATTGCATGTTCTAAGTGAATCATAAACGTTATTGACTTTACTGTCATTTTAAAATTGTAATTTTGTTAGGAAAATTGCATTGTTTTGCAGCCAATGGATTAACCCATTGAAAAAACTTTTGAATATTGTTTATTTTAGCTCCTGCACTTCAGCCATTTAGGGATAATTTGTATCAAGCAATCACTTTGTAGAATATTTAAACAGAGAAGGGAAATAAATTATTTAAAGGGACATTTTCTATGCACAAATGAAAAAGCAGTGACTAAATATATTAATCTTGTTTTTGTATTAAAGGGTCAGTAAAGTAAATTAAATGATTCAGTTAAAAATGTTCCACTTTACTGCTATTTTCAAACTTTCTTTGTTTTCTAGGTATTTTTTGTTGATGAGTAAATCTAGGTAAGCTCATAGGACCTCAGTATTGAGCATGTCTTTGGTATTCTATGGCAGCAGTGTTTGCAGCAATGTAGTTACATATGCTGCTGCCATAGAATACCATGTGCATACTCCTGAGGCCCTATGAGCCTACCTGGGTATCACAAAGATTCCAAGAGAATGAAGCAAATGTAAACTTGCACACTTTTTTCTTTGTAAACTATGAAGGTTTAGTTTTGACTTCACTGTCCCTTTAAGAAGGTTTAAGGGATAGTGTACATAAGAAAAAGCGGCACCCAAAGGCGCATAAAACCCCAAAAATGATTCTGATGGAGAATACAATTGAAAACAACTTTCCTATTTACTTATATTATCACATTTGCTTCATTCCTTCTGTATCATTTGCTGAAGGAGCAGCATCTCGCTACTGGGAGCTAGCTGAACAAATTACATCAGCCAATGACAAGAGGCATATATGTGTAGCCACCAATGAGCAGCTATCTCCCAGAAACGTATTGCAGCTCCTCAGCATACCTAGATATGATTTTCTACAAAGGATACCAAGAAAACAAAGCAAATGTGATAACATGTTTATCTGAATAATGAAAGAAAATTGTGTCCTGTCCTTTTAAATTTACCTTATATTCTATAATCACTTATGCACTTCCTGCTAATGATCATTTACTTCCTATGAAGGCTTTGATTCAATGTAATTTAAACATATTTGACTTCCCAGATTCCTCTTGGTAAGAAATAAACATGTTTATATGTTGCTCTTCCATTTGTAATTTCCCTTTAAGTATCACAGACTCACTCCCGCCTCTAGAGGGAGCCGTACACGTTCTGTATGTACAAGTACAGATGCAAACCGCTATCACAGACACACTCCCACCTCTAGAGGGAGCCGTACACATTCTGTATGTACAAGTACAGATGCAAACCGCTATCACAGACACACTCCCGCCTCTAGAGGGAGCCGGACACGTACTGTATGTACAAGTACAGATGCAAACCGCTATCACAGACACACTCCCACCTCTAGAGGGAGCCGTACACGTATTGTATGTACAAGTACAGATGCAAACCGCTATCACAGACACACTCCCGCCTCTAGAGGGAGCCGTACACGTACTGTATGTACAAGTACAGATGCAAACCGCTCGAGACAAGAGAAGGCTGAACTTTACAATATTTGTATATTTACATCTGTGAAATGTGGCAGCTTCGTAGGGAATAGGACCAAGTATAAACAATATCTTATGCAATGTAGGCAACATTTACATAATACAGATTGTACATGTAACCTAATACTTCTGTATACATAGCATCATTAGATAGTACAGTACTGTATTTACATAATACAACTTGTACATGTAACCTAATACTTCTGTATACATAGCATCATTAGATAGTACAGTACTGCATTTACATAATACAACTTGTACATGTAACCTAATACTTCTGTATACATAGCATCATTAGATAGTACAGTACTGCATTTACATAATACAACTTGTACATGTCACCTAATACTTCTGTATACATAGCATCATTAGATAGTACAGTACTGCATTTACATAATACAGCTTGTACATGTCACCTAATACTTCTGTATACATAGCATCATTAGATAGTACAGTACTGCATTTACATAATACAGCTTGTACATGTAACCTAATACTTCTGTATACATAGCATCATTAGATAGTACAGTACTGCATTTGCATATTACAGCTTGTACATGTAACCTAATACTTCTGTATACATAGCATCATTAGATAGTACAGTACTGCATTTACATAATACAGCTTGTACATGTAACCTAATACTTCTGTATACATAGCATCATTAGATAGTACAGTACTGCATTTACATAATACAGTTTGTACATGTAACCTAATACTTCTGTATACTTAGCATCATTAGATAGTGCAGTACTGCATTTGCATATTACAGCTTGTATATGTAACCTAATACTTCTGTATACATAGCATCATTAGATAGTACAGTACTGCATTTGCATATTACAGCTTGTACATGTAACCTAATACTTCTGTATACATAGCATCATTAGATAGTACAGTACTGCATTTACATAATACAGCTTGTACATGTCACCTAATACTTCTGTATACATAGCATCATTAGATAGTACAGTACTGCATTTACATAATACAGCTTGTACATGTCACCTAATACTTCTGTATACATAGCATCATTAGATAGTACAGTACTGCATTTACATAATACAGCTTGTACATGTCACCTAATACTTCTGTATACATAGCATCATTAGATAGTACAGTACTGCATTTACATAATACAGCTTGTACATGTAACCTAATACTTATGTATACATAGCATCATTAGATAGTACAGTACTGCATTTACATAATACAGCTTGTACATGTAACCTAATACTTCTGTATACATAGCATCATTAGATAGTACAGTACTGCATTTACATAATACAGCCCCCAAGGCAGAACATACAGTGATCTGAGATGTCATCGCAGAAAATGCAGCATGTCTGCAGAAAGAATAGGACACATGTAGGAACTCTTAGCACTTTCACTTTACAGCACTGCTCCACATTAGACTGTTCACTTCAAACAGAGCTTTGCTCTTTCTGCACTGTGTTAGTTTTCCTTAACAGTGAGTCCAGAGCAAAGTGCTGTTTGAAGAGAACAGTCAAATATGGAGCAGAGCTGCAAAGCACCAGTACATTTATTGTTGACTGGCTCTCCGGGTATCTTTTAACCCTCCCCCTTAGCCTTTCCTGACCTACAAAACTGTGGCTTCTGAATGCACCTTTTTTATTACTACATTTCTACCTTGTGATGTTAGATTAAAAGAAAAGTAAACATTTTTTATTTGAGAGATTTTAAAAACTTAGCTTTTCTCTCCAGTTAATCAACACATTGCACTTGAGCTGGTGCTTTAGTGTAACTGCCTAAGTTACAATTGAATTTTATTTGAAAATGACCTGCAGAAAAATGTTCTAAAAAAATCTCATCGCAGAAAGTGAAGAAAAGTTCTGCCTCTGGGAATACAGCTTGTACATGTAACCTAATACTTCTGTATACATAGCATCATTAGATAGTACAGTACTCCATTTGCATATTACAGCTTGTACATGTAACCTAATACTTCTGTATACATAGCATCATTAGATAGTACAGTACTGCATTTGCATATTACAGCTTGTACATGTAACCTAATACTTCTGTATACATAGCATCATTAGATAGTACAGTACTGCATTTGCATATTACAGCTTGTACATGTAACCTAATACTTCTGTATACATAGCATCATTAGATAGTACATTACTGCATTTACATAATATAGCTTGTACATGTAACCTAATACTTCTGTATACATAACATCATTAGATAGTGCAGTACTGCATTTACATAATACAGCTTGTACATGTCACCTAATACTTCTGTATACATAGCATCATTAGATAGTACAGTACTGCATTTGCATATTACAGCTTGTACATGTAACCTAATACTTCTGTATACATAGCATCATTAGATAGTACAGTACTGCATTTACATATTACAGCTTGTACATGTAACCTAATACTTCTGTATACATAGCATCATTAGATAGTACAGTACTGCATTTACATAATACAGCTTGTACATGTAACCTAATACTTCTGTATACATAGCATCATTAGATAGTACAGTACTGCATTTGCATATTACAGCTTGTACATGTAACCTTATACTTCTGTATACATAGCATCATTAGATAGTACAGTACTACATTTACATATTACAGCTTGTACATGTAACCTAATACTTCTGTATACATAGCATCATTAGATAGTACAGTACTGCATTTGCATATTACAGCTTGTACATGTAACCTAATACTTCTGTATACATAGCATCATTAGATAGTACAGTACTGCATTTGCATAATACAGCTTGTACATGTAACCTAATACTTCTGTATACATAGCATCATTAGATAGTACAGTACTGCATTTACATAATACAACTTGTACATGTAACCTAATACTTCTGTATACATAGCATCATTAGATAGTACAGTACTGCATTTACATAATACAGCTTGTATATGTAACCTAATACTTCTGTATACATAGCATCATTAGATAGTACAGTACTGCATTTGCATAATACAGCTTGTACATGTAACCTAATACTTCTGTATACATAGCATCATTAGATAGTACAGTACTGCATTTGCATATTACAGCTTGTACATGTAACCTAATACTTCTGTATACATAGCATCATTAGATAGTACAGTACTGCATTTACATATTACAGCTTGTATATGTAACCTAATACTTCTGTATACATAGCATCATTAGATAGTACAGTACTGCATTTACATAATACAGCTTGTACATGTAACCTAATACTTCTGTATACATAGCATCATTAGATAGCACAGTACTGCATTTACATAATATAGCTTGTACATGTAACCTAATACTTCTGTATACATAACATCATTAGATAGTACAGTACTGCATTTACATAATACAGCTTGTACATGTAACCTAATACTTCTGTATACATAGCATCATTAGATAGTACAGTACTGCATTTGCATATTACAGCTTGTACATGTCACCTAATACTTCTGTATACATAGCATCATTAGATAGTACAGTACTGCATTTGCATATTACAGCTTGTACATGTCACCTAATACTTCTGTATACATAGCATCATTAGATAGTACAGTACTGTATTTACATAATACAGCTTGTACATGTAACCTAGTACTTCTGTATACATAGCATCATTAGATAGTACAGTACTGCATTTACATAATACAGCTTGTACATGTCACCTAATACTTCTGTATACATAGCATTATTAGATAGTACAGTACTGCATTTGCATATTACAGCTTGTACATGTAACCTAATACTTCTGTATACATAGCATCATTAGATAGTACAGTACTGTATTTACATAATACAGCTTGTACATGTAACCTAATACTTCTGTATACATAGCATCATTAGATAGTACAGTACTGCATTTACATAATACAGCTTGTACATGTCACCTAATACTTCTGTATACATAGCATCATTAGATAGTACAGTACTGCATTTACATAATACAGCTTGTACATGTCACCTAATACTTCTGTATACATAGCATCATTAGATAGTACAGTACTGCATTTGCATATTACAGCTTGTACATGTAACCTAATACTTCTGTATACATAGCATCATTAGGTAGTACAGTACTGCATTTACATAATACAGCTTGTATATGTAACCTAATACTTCTGTATACATAGCATCATTAGATAGTACAGTACTGCATTTACATAATACAGCTTGTACATGTAACCTAATACTTCTGTATACATAGCATCATTAGATAGCACAGTACTGCATTTACATAATATAGCTTGTACATGTAACCTAATACTTCTGTATACATAGCATCATTAGATAGTACAGTACTGCATTTGCATATTACAGCTTGTACATGTCACCTAATACTTCTGTATACATAGCATCATTAGATAGTACAGTACTGCATTTGCATATTACAGCTTGTACATGTAACCTAATACTTATGTATACATAGCATCATTAGATAGTACAGTACTGCATTTGCATATTACAGCTTGTACATGTAACCTAATACTTCTGTATACATAGCATCATTAGATAGTACAGTACTGCATTTGCATATTACAGCTTGTACATGTAACCTAATACTTCTGTATACATAGCATCATTAGATAGTACAGTACTGCATTTACATATTACAGCTTGTACATGTCACCTAATACTTCTGTATACATAGCATCATTAGATAGTACAGTACTGCATTTGCATATTACAGCTTGTACATGTCACCTAATACTTCTGTATACATAGCATCATTAGATAGTACAGTACTGTATTTGCATATTACAGCTTGTACATGTCACCTAATACTTCTGTATACATAGCATCATTAGATAGTACATTACTGCATTTACATAATACAGCTTGTACATGTAACCTAATACTTCTGTATACATAGCATCATTAGATAGTACAGTACTGCATTTACATATTACAGCTTGTACATGTAACCTAATACTTCTGTATACATAGCATCATTAGATAGTACAGTACTGCATTTGCATATTACAGCTTGTACATGTAACCTAATACTTCTGTATACATAGCATCATTAGATAGTACAGTACTGCATTTGCATAATACAGCTTGTACATGTAACCTAATACTTCTGTATACATAGCATCATTAGATAGTACAGTACTGCATTTACATAATACAACTTGTACATGTAACCTAATACTTCTGTATACATAGCATCATTAGATAGTACAGTACTGCATTTACATAATACAGCTTGTATATGTAACCTAATACTTCTGTATACATAGCATCATTAGATAGTACAGTACTGCATTTGCATAATACAGCTTGTACATGTAACCTAATACTTCTGTATACATAGCATCATTAGATAGTACAGTACTGCATTTGCATATTACAGCTTGTACATGTAACCTAATACTTCTGTATACATAGCATCATTAGATAGTACAGTACTGCATTTACATATTACAGCTTGTATATGTAACCTAATACTTCTGTATACATAGCATCATTAGATAGTACAGTACTGCATTTACATAATACAGCTTGTACATGTAACCTAATACTTCTGTATACATAGCATCATTAGATAGCACAGTACTGCATTTACATAATATAGCTTGTACATGTAACCTAATACTTCTGTATACATAACATCATTAGATAGTACAGTACTGCATTTACATAATACAGCTTGTACATGTAACCTAATACTTCTGTATACATAGCATCATTAGATAGTACAGTACTGCATTTGCATATTACAGCTTGTACATGTCACCTAATACTTCTGTATACATAGCATCATTAGATAGTACAGTACTGCATTTGCATATTACAGCTTGTACATGTCACCTAATACTTCTGTATACATAGCATCATTAGATAGTACAGTACTGTATTTACATAATACAGCTTGTACATGTAACCTAGTACTTCTGTATACATAGCATCATTAGATAGTACAGTACTGCATTTACATAATACAGCTTGTACATGTCACCTAATACTTCTGTATACATAGCATCATTAGATAGTACAGTACTGCATTTGCATATTACAGCTTGTACATGTAACCTAATACTTCTGTATACATAGCATCATTAGATAGTACAGTACTGTATTTACATAATACAGCTTGTACATGTAACCTAATACTTCTGTATACATAGCATCATTAGATAGTACAGTACTGCATTTACATAATACAGCTTGTACATGTCACCTAATACTTCTGTATACATAGCATCATTAGATAGTACAGTACTGCATTTACATAATACAGCTTGTACATGTCACCTAATACTTCTGTATACATAGCATCATTAGATAGTACAGTACTGCATTTGCATATTACAGCTTGTACATGTAACCTAATACTTCTGTATACATAGCATCATTAGATAGTACAGTACTGCATTTACATAATACAGCTTGTACATGTCACCTAATACTTCTGTATACATAGCATCATTAGATAGTACAGTACTGCATTTACATAATACAGCTTGTACATGTCACCTAATACTTCTGTATACATAGCATCATTAGATAGTACAGTACTGCATTTACATAATACAGCTTGTATATGTAACCTAATACTTCTGTATACATAGCATCATTAGATAGTACAGTACTGCATTTACATAATACAGCTTGTACATGTAACCTAATACTTCTGTATACATAGCATCATTAGATAGCACAGTACTGCATTTACATAATATAGCTTGTACATGTAACCTAATACTTCTGTATACATAGCATCATTAGATAGTACAGTACTGCATTTGCATATTACAGCTTGTACATGTCACCTAATACTTCTGTATACATAGCATCATTAGATAGTACAGTACTGCATTTGCATATTACAGCTTGTACATGTAACCTAATACTTATGTATACATAGCATCATTAGATAGTACAGTACTGCATTTGCATATTACAGCTTGTACATGTAACCTAATACTTCTGTATACATAGCATCATTAGATAGTACAGTACTGCATTTGCATATTACAGCTTGTACATGTAACCTAATACTTCTGTATACATAGCATCATTAGATAGTACAGTACTGCATTTACATATTACAGCTTGTACATGTCACCTAATACTTCTGTATACATAGCATCATTAGATAGTACAGTACTGCATTTGCATATTACAGCTTGTACATGTCACCTAATACTTCTGTATACATAGCATCATTAGATAGTACATTACTGCATTTACATAATACAGCTTGTACATGTAACCTAATACTTCTGTATACATAGCATCATTAGATAGTACAGTACTGCATTTACATATTACAGCTTGTACATGTAACCTAATACTTCTGTATACATAACATCATTAGATAGTACAGTACTGCATTTACATAATACAGCTTGTACATGTCACCTAATACTTCTGTATACATAGCATCATTAGATAGTACAGTACTGCATTTACATATTACAGCTTGTACATGTAACCTAATACTTCTGTATACATAGCATCATTAGATAGTACAGTACTGTAACCAGACAAATATAGACTAGCATTTGCATGTTTCAAGACAGAAAAACAAAGATGCAGGTGTTCTATCAGATAAGCAAACATATCAGATCAGCAAACAGAAGTGACGTTTCGTCAGCTGTCTGATCGCAAATACTCACCGCGCATACGCTCCTCTTCATCATTGCATGCCAAGGCCAGCACGTCACAACCCATCAGATTCTTGGACAGTGTTCAAAGTGTATGCAGCCGCGTGCTAACAACATAGCCATCAGATTGTTATACACTTGTTAGAGCCCATGTGCGAAATACTAACACGTTTACAAACGCCTTTATATAGAACTAGGCGATAAGCCTGCCCGGAGGGCAGTCTATTAAAAAAAACTACAAACCCCAAAGCACAAATTACACAAAATAAAAATAAAATTACAGAAAAAAATAAACAAACCTATGCAAAATAAAAAAATTAAACCTAAACTAATACCCCTATAAAAAATAAAAAAATAAATAAAAAAACACCCCATAAACTAATACTAAACTACCAATAGCCCTTAAAAGGGCTTTTGTAGGGCATTGCCCTAAGTTAAACAACTCTTTTACCTAAACAAATTACCAATTACGCCCTAATAGTAAAATCCCCCACCCACCAAACCCCCCAAAATAAAAAAACCTAACACTAAAAAATAAATAAACTACCCATTGCCCCTAAAATGGCATTCAGCTCTTTTACTGCCCTTAAAAAGACAATCGGCTCTTTTCCAGCCCAAAAAACCCTAATCTAAAAAAAAAGCCACCCCAAAACATAAAAAAAAAGCCTAAGACTAGGCCCCAATTAGGTACTCATCGTTCCTGTAATCCGGCGGAGTAGCCTTCTTCCAGGCGGCTCCATCACCTTTTATCTTCATCTGGAAAGAAGGCGGTGAGGAGCGGAGGTGTGGAGCTGTCTTCCCCGTTGCATGGATCCTCAGCGGCGGCGGTCCATGGCGACGTGGAGGCTCCTCTTCATCCGATGTGAGTCGTACACTGAAGATTTGAATGCAAGGTACCGCATTTAATTTGGGGTACCTTGCATTCCTATTGACTGAAATTTTTAAATCAGCCAATAGGATTAGAGCTACTAAAATCCTATTGGCTGTTCAAATCAGCCAATATGATTTCAGTAGCTTTCATCCTATTGGCTGATTTCAAAATTTCAGCCAATAGGAATGCAAGGTACCCCAATAAATATGGGGTACCTTGCATTCAATCTTCAGTGTACAAGGTACCACATTCAATTTGGGGTACCTTGCATTCCTATTGACTGACATTTTGAAATCAGCCGATAGGATTAGAGCTACTAAAATCCTATTGGCTGTTCAAATCAGCCGATACGATTTCAGTAGCTCTCATCCTATTGGCTGATTTTAAAATTTCAGCCAATAGGAATGCAAGGTACCCCAATAAATATGGGGTACCTTGCATTCAATCTTCAGTGTGTGACGGACAATCGCATGAAGAGGGGCCTCCACGCCGCTGAGGATCTGTGCATCGGGGAAGCTAGCTCCACACCTCCGCTCTGCGCTGCCTTTGCTACGGATGAAGATAGAAGATGATAGAGCCGCCTGGAAGAAGACCTTCTCCGCCAGACTTCAGGAACGGTGAGTACCTATTTGGCGCTTAGTCTTAGGATTTTTTTTTTTTGGGGATTTTTTTTATTTTCAAGTTTAGAAATGTAATGGGCTGTAAAAGAGCTGATTGCTCTTTTTAGGGCAGTAAACAAGCTGAATGCCCTTTTAAGGGCAATGCCCATACAATTGCCTTTTTAGGGGCAATGTGTAGTTTAGGTTTTTTTAGTGTTTTTTATTTTTATTTTCGGGGGTTTGGTGGGTGAGGGGTTTTTACTGTTAGGGGGTATTTTTTTAAATGTAAAAGAGATGTTTAACTTAGGGCAATGCCCTACAAAAGGCCATTTTAAGGGCTATTGGTAGTTTAGTTTAGGGGGTGTTTTTATTTTTGGGGGGCTTTTTTATTTTCATAGGGATTTTTTTATTTTTGATAATTTTGTTTATTTTTTTCTGTAATTTTAGAGTTTATTATTCTTTGTAAGTTTAGATTATTTTTTTGTAATTTAATGTTAGGTTTTATTTAAGTGTAATTTGGTATTGGGGTTAATTTAGGGGGTGTTAGGTTAGGGGGCTTAGTAATTAAATTTAGTTATTTGCGTTGTGGGTGGTAGGCAGTTTAGGAGTTAATAGGTTAATTAGGTTTATTGCAATGTAGGGGTTTGGCGATTTAGGGGTTATTTAGGTTTATTGGGATGTGGGAGTTTGGCGGTTTAGGGGTTAATAGGTTAATTAGGTGTATTGCTATGTGGGGATTTTTCGGTTTGGGGGTTAATAGGTTAATTAGATTTATTGCAATGTGGTGGCGGTTTAGTGGTTAATAGGTTAGTTAGGTTTATTGCGTTGTGGGGGGTTAATATTTTAATGATGTTATTTGCAGATTAGGAGTTAATTACGTTATTATTTTGCTATGTTGGCGGTTTCGGTGTTTGTTAATACTTCATGCGGGATGTTAGGTTTTTTTGTTATACTACGTGCAGGCGGTTATGTTTTTTTTATTTCTTGCGGGCGGTTACGTGTTTTTTCGTTGTTTTGTATGGGCGGTTGTGTGTTTTTTTTTTGTTTTTGTTAAGGCTTCGTTTGCTAACGCTGCATCCAGGTGGATTCTTGTGGCTGCACGCGCAGCCAACATTCTTTTGGCTGCCTCACGCAGCCAACATTCCTTTGAGGATGCATGCACAACTGGTGACACCGATGGACGCGTTACAAACGCAATTATAGTATAGATAATTTAACCTGTCACTAACTGCAGCTACTGGGCATGTTTTTATAAATTATATTATAATATAATATATAAAAAAACATGAAGACTGTCCAAGAATCTGATGGGTTGTGACATGCTGGCATTGGAATGTGATGATGAAGAGGAGCGCTTGCGCAGTGAATATTTGCGATCAGACAGCTGATGGAATGTCACTTCCGTTTGCTGATCTGATATGTTTGCTATTCTGATAGAACACAGGCAAACAAGATTGTGATTTATTGGATGGAAAATTTGTCTTTTTTTTTTTTCTCATCAGAAAAAATCTAGATTCCAGCATAACTGCAGATTTTGGAATCCTGGATTTGGAAATTTGTACCTCTATTTTACTTCTGACAAACTAATGACTGTATATTGCAGTGCTGTTTTGTTGCATTTTCAGCTTGGTGTCATGTTAATAAGATGCTGTCTTTTCTGGCAGGTTCGTGAAGCTTCTGGATAACGTTCTTTACCATATAGTACCGGCCTGGGATTACAGCATAGGCACATTTAATAAACTTAAGGTAGGTGCTTTATTACTGGGGGCTGTAAGTTACTGTACAGGGCTGACACTGATCTTCCTAATGAGCAGTAAGGAAACTGCTTACACTGACAGTTTGTTTTATGAAACACAATGCTTCTTATCAGAGGCTCACCAGATGTGTTCAGCTAGCTCCCAGTAGTGCATTGCTGCTCCTGAGCCTACCTAGATATGCTTTTCAACAAAGGATACCAATAGAATGATGTACATGTACTAACAAAAGTAAATAACATCTTAAAATTGCATGTTCTCTATGAAACATGAAAGTTTAATTTGGACTTTCATGTTCCTTTAACACATTATATGCAAGTAGTAGTGCAATGATAAAATGTATTAATACAGTACATTTTCTTTCTGTACTGTAATGTCCCTTTAAGTCCATAGAGGTAGGCATATGTGCAAAAACAAAATGTTATTTTATTATTGCACTATAAGTCACTTTATTTCCATCTAAAGGGGAGGAGAGTCCACTGCTTCATTCATCACTTTTGGGAATTAAGAACCTGGCCACCAGGAGGAGGCAAAGACACCCCAACCAAAGACTTAAATACTTCCCCCACTTCCCTCATCCCCCAGTCATTCTTTGCCTTTCGTCACAGGAGGTTGGCAGAGAAGTGTCGGAAGATTCGGAGTAGTCTCTTATGGAGGTTAGTACTCTTCGCAATGGGACTGGAGTTTTATTTAGTCCTGTCAGCCTCTCAGTAAGAGCATGGGTGAAAGTTAGAGTCCGAAGATGCAGGGGGAGTTCTTCAAAACCATCCCGACTCATATTAACAGCTCCTTAAGCAATCAGCGTTGACGAGTTTCGCTGCCTGCTTTTATTCTCTCAAGTCCATGTCAGGAGCGACGCTACTAACTTGTCACACTTGAAGAGCTGTGTTCCTGTTCCACGGCGTTGATTCTGGTAAGATCGTTTCATTATATATATATATATATATATATATATATATATATATATATATATATATATATGATAGAGCAAAAAGACAGGGTCACAGTGTGACTCCTTTTATTTGTATAGAATCTAGGGTAATACCCTCAGAAGGGGGTTATGGAACAGGGGGGATTTTTATATACATGATAATGTTTATTGTGTTTTTTTTACTGAACTTGTCTGTCAGTGTGGAACAGTTAAAGAGAGTTTGATGCAGGCTTTTTTGGCGCATCTCTCGCTCAGTGCCGGGGCGGTCCTGCATGGTACTCCATGTGACCGGGTATGGCCTCAGTAACTTCCTCTTTCTCAACCTGTGTTCGGAGGAGACAAAAGCTGTTTCTTGTAGTCCGGGTCATAGGAGGTGATGAGTGCCCCGGCCATTGGGATATAAAGGTGCCATTTAATCAATAATCAAGTCCGTAATAAAGGCGCAAGCTATGGAGGACTCTGATATGTTGGAGGATACTCCTTCTTTATCTAAACCTACTAACTGTGTATACTGTGAGGAGGTGCCGGTGGAACCGCCGTTACAACTCTGTTCCACATGTTATGACAATATTATTATTTCTAAAAAAGTATTTAGTACAACTGAGCCGTCCAACTCTGAGGATTCTCCGTCCCGCGAGGTGCGTTCCCTACAAGCATCTCCGAATACACAAGCAGTTCCCCAGGGCACTACTAATCCCTCCCATGGGAGGGGCCCTTTGGCCTCCAGACTTCGCCGATCAGTTGCAGACGGCATTTTCTGCGGCCATAAATGCGATGCCTCTTCCTACTAATCGCAAGCAGAAGGTATGGCACTGCTATCCGTCTCAGGGGTCTTCGACTCCGCTGGATATCTCAGACAGATTATCCGCAGAGGAGGGCAACTCTGATTTTTCGGAGGAGGCCACTTCTGAGTCGGAATCGGCTACCTCTAGGCCTCCGTCAGCAGAGGAACCAGGTTTAAAATTTAAGATGGAGCATTTGCGTTTCCTGCTGAAGAAAGTGCTTGCTACTCTGGAGGTTCTTAAACTGAAACTACCGGAGAAACCTTTGATCCCTAAATTGTATAGGGTTTACGTCCAGGCCTTCCCGGTTCCTATCAAAATGGTGAACATTATTAAAAATGAATGGGAGAAACTGGGTTTGCCCTTTTCTCCCTCGTATTCTTTTAAGAAGCTTTTCCCCATTCCAGACGCACAGCTAGAACTGTGGGGAACCGTCCCTAAGGTGGATGGTGCTATCTCCACACTCGCTAAGAGAACGACCATTCCGCTTGAGGATAGCTCCTCTTTTAAGGAACCCATGGATAAAAAGATGGAGTTCATGTTGCAGAAGATGTTCCAACTGACAGTGTTTGTTTTCCAACCGGCGGTGGCAGTCACTGTGGTGGCTGGTGCGGCTACCTATTGGTGTGACGCTCTATCAGCAATGGTCAAGGTGGAGACCCCCCTCGAGGAGATTTTGGATTGAATCAAAGCCTTTAGGGTAGCGCATTCGTTCATCTGTGATGCCAACATGCAGATTATTTGCCTGAATGCTAAGGCTCTGTGGCTAAAATCGTGGTCTGCTGACATGACATCTAAGTCTCGCTTTCCCTCCCATTCAAGTGGAAGGTTTTTTTTGGCCAGGGCCTGGGTTCCATCATATCTACAGTCACGGGCGGCAAGGGTGCCTTCTTACCTCAGGATAAGAAAGCCAAACCTAAGGGATCTACTTTTCGTCCCTTTCGTACAGACAAGTCTCAGCACAAGCAATTAGTATCGATATAAGGTGGCGCAAATCAATGCAGTTCTGTCTTTAGTGGTGTGATTGGAGATATTCTCCCAATATATATATATAAAAGTACACTAGTGTTTTATAAATCTAATAAATAATTTATTTCTAAAGATATATACCTAGACATAGTAAATTCTCATAAATAGACATCTGTATAATAAACAGTAAATTAATTAAAATAAATTTAAAAAATGCTAAACACCAGTGTTGCTATTTTAAGCTAATAAAACAATAATAAAAAATGCAATTGCATAAAAATCATCGGAACCCCTATTTGCCATAGCACAGACACACAAGAAAGCGGACATATCTGTGCATATTTTCAAGTATTTGTCTATCTCAAACTGCATTTTATTCCGCTGAGAATAAACGGACATTTCTGTGCCATTTTCAACTGTCAGCCCACCTGTGACTGCACCACTGTTCCCTCTAAGGTGCGCGGCTGCGTGGCCGCGCACCTTCCCTTCTGGTGTAGCGCAGGCAGAATATCAGGCCGCGCAGCACCTGCTGTGAGCAGAAGCAGAGAGAGGAAAATGCCTGTAGAACTAATTTGCCAAGTGCCGCCTGCACTGCGCATTGGACCCAGCAATCTGTCACTCATCTAGCCTGATTCTGTGTTCCTGTATGCCAGCACCGAGCTAATGTACTCAGCTTAAAAGTATATTAGCTCAGTGCTGGCAGCAGCGCTGTATACAGGAACACAGAATCAGGCTAGATGAGTGACAGATTGCTGGGTCCAATGCGCAGTGCAGGCGGCACTTGGCAAATTAGTTCTACATTTTTGGGATCTCAGCTCTGCACCTGCCTGACTGCCTCCACTATCTATGCCTCCCAACTGTCCCGGTTTCTGCATTGCCACCACTAGCTCATAAGTGTTGCACACAGTATTTTTAATCTTAGTGCTAGTAGGAATGTTGGAGCCGGAAGTGGAAGAGAGCGCTATACATCCTGTATGCGCTACACTAAAAACCCCAGACTGACTGAGTAATAAGCAGTTACTGTCGCTACACTAATTTTGACTACAGACTCAGAGCCATAAGACCGGCTCCTTCTCTAGCTAAACTGATTGGCCTGCCCTGTTAGCATAGGACGCAGAGGGAAAGCTAAATGAGGCACAGCAAGGAGGGACCGGCAGTAACAGCAGTTACTATAGCCTTCATTCATAAAAAAACCTGACACTTGCCTCCAAAAACCCTTAATTTATTATACAATCTAAGACAGAGCAATCTAAGACAGAGGTCACCTGATCGCCCCCAGCACTGACTGCAGTCAGTAGTGCACACAGAATCATTTTACACTGCGTGCGTGCGTGCTGCTGTAGGAAGTATGTTGGTGGAGTTAGAGCAGGACCCTTTAGACAGCGTGAGTAACAAACTCATTCATTATTTGTTGTCAGTAGTGCCTTAGATGTTTGAAGCTGTTCACACTCCTTTACATGAATCTATGCTTCAAAGTAGCTGTGTCTGACTCTGTTGGTAGTCTCCCCCCTCCCTGCTCTCATTTCCTCAATTCCTTCTCAAGACTGTGTGGCATCTCCCCTCCTGCTATCTATCTCTAACCTACTTGTCATGAGGATGATGTCAATAGGTTATCAGAAAAAATAAATCACATGGGAAATGTGTTGCTGGGGGTTGGGGATTCCTATTTCAGAATAACTATTAACCCCTTCTTCAGACTTTGCCACATAGTGTGTATGTATGAGTGTATATCTGTGTATGTTGGTGTGCATTTGTGTATGTATGTGCATATGTATGTATGTATGTGTGTGTGTATATATATATATATATATATATATATATATATATGTATTATATATATATATATATTTTTTTTTTGTGTGTGTTTGTGTATGTTGGGGGGGGGGGGCAGCAGAATTTTGAGTGCCTAGGGCAGCACAAAACCTAAATACGCCACTGAGTGTCATACATATTTTATGACTAATTAATAAATTAATCTGTATATATAGGAAATGAGTGAACTTTCTAGCAATTATAATTTCTTCAAAATGATCCTCTATCCTATTTCTAACATACTCATGTATCCACCACGAGCTGATATTTTATTGCCATGTGCATAAAAAATAAGAAAAAGAAAAAAAGTAAGGGCAGGGGTAATTAAATATTTTTTCATAGAGTTAACTTGTTTTAATTGAGCCAATCATTTTTTTTTTGCAGTTTCAAAAATACCCCAATATTATACATAAAATGCTTTCAAATGTTTGCAAATTATTCAAATATTTCCACAAAAACATTTCATAATTTTAAAGAAATGGCACATATGTACACATATTTTCATATATGTTATTAGTAGAAATATAAGGCAGCTACAAGAACATCAAATTAAATCCCTTATTTGAAGAAAGAAAAGTACACATCATGTCCCTCTGTGTATTGTGGGTGGCACTAGCAACAGAGGGGCTGCTGTCTATACATAAAATATATATATAAACCCTGAGTCCTCTCAATGCTTCTAGATATTTAATCTTTTGTAAACTATTGTATATGTATAAGGGCTGGTTGATTATATATATATATATATATATATATATATATATATATATATATATATATATATATATATATATATATATATATATATATTTTTTTTATTTTTTTTTTTCTTCACTGTTGCCGCACATGGGCTTCTTCTTATGAAAATAATGTGGGGACACAATGCTGCAAGCAGGTCCGCTTTTTGGGTGGAGCGAGTAGGCTGCACTCATTTACACACCCACCGGCATGTTATCAGATCCCATAAGTTATTGGTTGTAATGCAGGTGGAAGCTTTCTTTGTAAGAAACTTGTCCAGGGATGCTCCTACATGGTGAGGCTAGAGAAGGAGTTAGGTGCTTGTGGTTTCCTGACATTAACTGGTGGATTGAGGCTGTGGAAGGTAACGGTTAGTTATTTGTTGTCTTGAAACTTTTTATTTTACAGAGTCTGTGAAGTAATTTTAATATTTCAGAACAGTAAGATTTAGTGTTTTGGGAAGTAAACTAGTTGCCAGGAGTAGCCTTTTATACTGCAAGGAGGCATAGGTGTGTTTGCAGTATTTATACAGCAGTCTGACTTTCAGGATATGTGCTTCATTGCAAAGTGATGTGTTCCTTTGGTCCCCTTTGTATTGTCGTGTTTGATGAAGCTCATGTGTGCATGTGTTTGTGGGTATGTGTATGTGGTGGGTGTGTATGTGGTGTGTATTTATATGTGTGTATGTGGCGTGTGTGCATATGAGTGTGTGTATGTGGTGTTTGTGTGTGTGTGGTGTGTGCATATGAGTGTGTTTATATGTAGTGTGCATGCATCGGAATTTACCTGTGATGTTTGTGTGTAAGTATGTATGGGAGGGCTGCTTTGCCTTAAAATGCCCGGGCCTATTTTTTTTTCTCAAAGATCTCATTTAATCTTATTTTTAGACTTTTTCTCTCTTCTATATTTGCTAAAATCAGTTAACAGCAATGTGATATATATATATATATATATATATATATATATATATATATATATATATATATATATATATATACTAAAATCAGTTATCAACAATTAAATAAAGGGGGCCTGTTTTTTGCACTAGAAGTCCAGTGTATTCACATGGACTTTAAGAATTGTGAATATTCCAACAAAATATTCTCACACCCCAGGTCTCAGGGTTATAATCGCCTTATAACAACATTTACTGTCTCCAGGTTTATTTCATTATGCTGTGTGTATATATGTATATATATATATATATATTTGTTTATATTTTAAAGCAGGAATATTTTATGTTAGGATGTTTTTATAGACGTGGTTAAAGTAAAACCGGTGTAAAAAGCTTGAAATATTTAATAATATAAACTGTAATAAAATGTTAAAAATATATATATATATATATATATATATATATATATATATATATATATATATATATATATATATATATATATATATTGCCGCACACAAGCGGTATCAAGCCCGCACACAGAAAAAAATAATTGCACGCACGGAAAAAAAATTAGAGGGAACATTGGACTGCACCTACCTCTGTGTACAAGAATATTAGTAATATTTATATTATTACACATTAAAGGTTTATTCGTATTCTTATGCGTGATTTTTATGCAATTGCATTTTTTATTATTGTTTTATTAGCTTAAATTAGCAACACCGGTGTTTAGCATTTTTTAAATTTATTTTAATTCATTTACTGTTTATTATACAGATGTCTATTATGAAAATTTACTATGTCTAGGTATATATCTTAAGAAATAAATTATTTATTAGATTTATAAAACACTAGTGTACTTTTTTATATATATATTGGGAGAATATCTCCAATCACACCACTAAAGACAGAACTGCATTGATTTGCGCCACCTTATATCGATACTAATTACATTCAAACCTTTTGGGAAAGTTTTGAAGGTGAGCATAGTTCTGCCCAACCAGGTAGATAATTACCTTTTCTAAACTATTTTAACTCTCAGCACAAGCAGCCTTCCGTAAAATCTGAGCAATCCAAAGGGTCTTTGAAGCCAGCAAACTCTTGGAACAAGTCCAAGCAAAACAAGAAGCCCATTGAGTCAAAATCGGCATGAAGTAGCAGCCCCCAACCCGTTCTTGGACCAGGTAGGGGGCAGATTATCTCTCTTTGAGGGGGCCTGGAGGGGAGACGTTACAGACCCTTGGGTCCTGGAGGTCGTCGCCCAGGGTTACATGATAGGTTTCAAATTGTATCCGCCTAGGGGCAGGTTCCTCCTTTCAAGACCAGAAAAGAGAGACGCCTTCCTGGCGTGTGTGAGGGATCTCACTGGGTAATTGTCATGACGACTATAGACCTGAAGGATGATTACCTTCATGTTCCAATTCACAAGGATCACGTCAAATTTCTAAGGTTCGCCTTCCTGGACCAGCACTTCCAGTTTGTGGCCCTTCCATTTGGTCTGGCTATGGCCCCAAGAGTCTTTACAAAGGTTCTAGGAGCTCTTCTCGCAGTAGCGAGAGACAGAGGGATTGTAGTGGCTCTGTATTTAGATGATATTTTGGTCCAGGCTCCATCCTACAGTCTGGTGGAGGATCATTTGAGAGCTCTCCTCCTTCTACTTCGATCCCACGAGTGGAAGATAAACAAAGGAAAGAGTTCATTAGTCCCCATCAACAGGGTGGAGTTCTGAGATACGATACTAGATTCTTCTGCGATGAAGATATTTCTGACGGACCAGAGACGTTGCAAGTTGGCGTTCAACTGTCTAGCCCTGCAGACATCCTGCAGGACATCTGTGGCCAGGTGTATGGAGCTAATCGGGCTCATGGTATCCAGCATAGATGTCATTCCATTTGCCAGGTTCCATCTCAGACCTCTGCAGCTGTGCATGTTGAGACAATGGAACGGCGATCATTCAGATTTGTCCCCACAGATATCTTTAGACAGATGGGTGAGGGAGTCCCTATATTGGTGGACCCGACCGGGGCAGCTGTCTCAGGGGACATCCTTTCTGAGACCATCCTGGGAGATTGTAACCACAGATGCGAGTCTATCAGGATGGGGAGCCGTTTGGGGTGCCAGAAAAGGCACAAGGCAGATGGATTCGAGAGGAATCGAGTCTACCTATAAATATTCTGGAACTTCGAGCGATATTCAACGCTCTGAAGGCTTGGCCCCCTCTGGGGTCGTCCCAATTCATCAGATTCCAATCGGACAACATCACCTTGGTGGCGTACATAAACTACCAGGGGGGGGGGGACGAGAAGTTGCCTAGCAATGAGGGAAGTATCTCGGATTCTGGAATGGGCAGAGACTCACAATTGTTCGCTCTCGGCGATCCACATTCCGGGTGTGGACAACTGGGAAGCAGATTTTTTGAGCAGACAGACGTTTTATCCAGGGGAATGGTCTCTCCACCCAGAGATGTTTGCGGAGATCTGCAGCAGATGGGGGACGCCGGAAATAGATCTCATGGTGTCCAGACTCAATTACAAGCTACCCAGATATGGGTCGCAATCCAGGGATCCCCAGGCGGAGCTGATAGACGCCTTGGCGGTACCCTGGGACTTTAACCTAATCTACATATTTCCACCGTTGCCTCTGCTACCTCTAGTAGTGGCCCGCTTCAAGCAGGAGCAAGCTTCTGCTATTCTGATTGCTCCGTCGTGTCCGCTGAGGACATGGTTTGCGGATCTAGTGGCGATGTCGTCATATCCGCCGTGGAAGTTACCTTGTCGCAAGGATCTGTTAATTCAAGGTCCTTTTCTACATCAAAATCTAGATTCTCTGTTGCTGACTGCGTGGAGATTGAATGCCTAGCCAAAAGAGGTTTTTCAGAGAGAGTGATCAACACTCTCATCCAGGCCAGGAATCCGGTCACTAGATGCATCTACCACAAGGTGTGGAGGACCTACTTGTCCTGGTGTGAGGAACGAGGATATTCCTGGCATTAGGTCAGAGTATCCAGGATTTTGGCCTTTCTCCAGGACGGGCCGGATAAGGGTCTTACCGCCAGTTCCCTAAGGGGACAAATTTCGGCTTTATCTGTACTGTTGCATAAGAAGCTTGCAGAGCTTCCTGACATTCAGTCCTTTGTTAACACTCTGGTTATGTCAGGGTTCAGCCTGGAATTGAACCTGGGACCTGTCTCTATTTCTGCAGCTGTTATTTCCCAGCCTGTTGTGTTACCACTATGCCACCAGATGGCTTGATCACAGGAAAGGAATATTGTGTTTTTCTGTTTGCTGCAACTTTGGCTCTCTGGCTCCACCTGCTTGCCAGCTGAAAGAAATCAATTAATCAGCAGCCTGCTTTATCTTGGTGGTTTGTTTGTAATTCTGGGCTTTCACATTAAGAGTGATACTCTCAAACACTCTCTGCTCCTGTTTCCTGTGAGAAATACAGTTATCTTGGATTTCCTGGTTCCTGACTTCTGTTTCAATTACTGACTTCTCTTCTGGATAATTCCTTGGTACTGTGTTTCATTTTTGGACTGAATTCCTGGCAATTGAACTTGCCTAAAACTTTATTTCCTAAGGACTGATTCAGGTACTTTTGCTTGCTTGTTTCCTGATACTACAAAGTTCCAATTGCAGTCTATGCAAATATCCTGTTTGTTTCTACAAAGTACCAGTTTGCAGTTTATGCAAGTTTCCTTAAAGTACCAGTTCTACAGCATATGCAAGTATCCTGCTTGTTATTACAAAGCTCTGCCTTCCTGAGTGTAATTACACATTCCAGTCTTCAGCATACGCAAGTATCCTGTCTGTTATACAAGCTCTGTTTTCCTGCCTGATTCTACTCGGCTCCAGTTCTACAGCATATGCAAGTATCCTGCTTGTTATTACAAAGCTCTGCTTTCCTGCGTGTAATTTCACTGTTCCAGTCTAGAGCATATGCAAGTATCCTGCCTGTTATTATAAAGAACTGTATTCCTGCCTAATACAACAACTTTTAGACTTTGTCTTATCTAATTGCATATCTCTGCATTGCTTTATCCTATAAATAAAACCATCTCCTTTATTTCCTAAAACCTTGTACCTGTTTAATTATGCCTAAAAGGAAAGACTCACGCAGACAAAACACAACATTAACCCCAAAACCTGACACCTCTGCACAACAGCTCCTTACTCCTGAACCTGCTCCCTTGCAGAGTATGACAGGTTAGGATCAGGCCTGTATTCAGGAGTCTGGTTCCTCCTTGGAGCTTAAACTTGGTTCTTAAGGTTTTGCAAAGGGCTCAATTTGAGCCTAAACATGCCCTTGACATTAAGGTTCTTTCACGGAAAGTCCTATTATTACTGGCTATTGCATCAGCACACAGAGTCTCTGAGTTGGCGGCCTTGCAATGTGAGCCTCCCTACTTAGTTTTTCATGCTGATAAGGCTGTTCTTCGCACTGGATTGGGATTCCTTCCCAAGGTGGTGTTGAGTCTAACATCAATCAGGAAATAGTAGTTCCTTCTTTGTGTCCTAACCCTTCTTCTTCGTAGGAGAAGTTACTTCATAATCTGGACGTGGTTCGGGCGTTGAGGTTTTATCTTCAGGCCACGAAGGAGTTCAGACAGACTTCATCCTTATTTGTTGTGTACTCAGGGAAGCGTAGGGGACAAAAAGGGCCTCTGCCACTTCTCTATCTTTTTGGTTGAGGAGTATGATCTGTCTGGCATAAGAGATAGCGGGACACAAGCCTCCTCAGAGGATTACGGCTCACTCGACTAGAGCTGTGGCCTCTTCTTGGGCCTTTAAGAATGAGGCGTCTATGGAGCAGATTTGTAAGGCGGCAACCTGATCTTCCTTACATACGTTTGCAAAATTTTTAAAATTTTACGTCTTTGCTTCGGCGGAAGCAGCTTTTGAGAGAGGTTCTGCAGGCTGTGGTGCCCTCAGTATAGGCTCCACCTCCTTTACCCTCCCGTTTTCTTCATTCAGTGTCCTCTAGAGCTTGGGTATTTGTTCCCACAAGTGATGAATGAAGCAGTGGACTTTCCTCCCCTTTAGATGGAAAAAATAAATGATGCTTACCTGATAATTTCATTTCCATTGTGGGGAGGAGAGTCCACTGCTCCAACCCGTTCTCCGGTGGGCAAACCTAAATTTATTTTTGTTCTTCTGGCACCATTTATACCCTGATATTTCTCCTACTGTTCCTTGTTCCCTTGGCAGAATGACTGGGGGATGAGGGAAGTGGGGAAGGTATTTAAGCCTTTGGCTAGGGTATCTTTGTCTCCTCCTGGTGGCCAGGTTCTTATTTCCCACAAGTGATGAATGAAGCAGTGGACTCTCATCCCCACGATGGAAATGAAATTATCAGGTAAGCATAATTTATGTTTTTATTTATTATCTGTTATTTGTAGAGCGCCAACAGATTTAAATATTTTTAATGTTTATTTTTTTAGATTGGATTGAGCCATATGTGATTAATTTAAAACAATACTAAACTTTGTCTAAATTAACCATATATTTAGTAACTAGTGAATACAATTTTAAAAAGTTTTGAATTTAATTCTATTATCAAATTTACTTTGTTCTCATATTATTCTTTGTTGAAGAGATATCTAGATAGGTAATGTGCACATGTTTTGGGTACTACATGACAGGAAATAGTGCTGCCAACTAGTGCTCTTGCTAATGAATAACATTAGTACTACATGACAGGAAATAGTGCTGCCATCTAGTGCTCTTGCTAATGTATAACATTAGTACTACATGACAGGAAATAGTGCTGCCATCAAGTGCTCTTGCTAATGTATAACATTAGTACTACATGACAGGAAATAGTGCTGCCATCTAGTGCTCTTGCTAATGTATAACATTAGTACTACATGAGAGGAAATAGTGCTGCCCTCTAGTGCTCTTGCTAATGTATAACATTAGTACTACATGACAGGAAATAGTGCTGCCATCTAGTGCTCTTGCTAATGAATAACATTAGTAGTACATGACAGGAAATAGTGCTGCCATCTAGTGCTCTTGCTAATGAATAACATTAGTACTACATGACAGGAAATAGTGCTGCCATCTAGTGCTCTTGCTAATGAATAACATTTGTACTGCATGACAGGAAATAGTGCTGCCATCTAGTGCTCTTGCTAATGAATAACATTAGTACTGCATGACAGGAAATAGTGCTGCCATCTAGTGCTCTTGCTAATGAATAACATTAGTACTGCATGACAGAAAATAGTGCTGCCATCTAGTGCTCTTGCTAATGAATAACATTAGTACTGCATGACAGCTGCCATCTAGTGCTCTTGCTAATGAATAACATTATTACTACATGACAGGAAATAGTGCTGCCATCTAGTGCTCTTGCTAATGTATAACATTAGTACTACATGACATGAAATAGTGCTGCCATCTAGTGCTCTTGCTAATGTATAATATTAGTACTACATTACAGGAAATAGTGCTGCCATCTAGTGCTCTTGCTAATGTATAACATTATTACTACATGATAGGAAATAGTGCTGCCATCTAGTGCTCTTGCTAATGTATAACATTAGTACTACATGACAGGAAATAGTGCTGCCATCTAGTGCTCTTGCTAATGTATAATATTAGTACTACATGACAGGAAATAGTGCTGCCATCTAGTGCTCTTGCTAATGTATAACATTAGTACTACATGACAGAAAATAGTGCTGCCATCTAGCGCTCTTGCTAATGTATAACATTAGTACTACATGACAGGAAATAGTGCTGCCATCTAGTGCTCTTGCTAATGTATAACATTATTACTACATGACAGGAAATAGTGCTGCCATCTAGTGCGCTTGCTAATGTATAACATTAGTACTACATGACAGGAAATAGTGCTGCCATCTAGTGCTCTTGCTAATGTATAACATTTGTACTGCATGACAGGAAATAGTGCTGCCATCTAGTGTTCTTGTTAATGTATAACATTAGTACTACATGACAGGAAATAGTGCTGCCATCTAGCGCTCTTGCTAATGTATAACATTATTACTACATGACAGGAAATAGTGCTGCTATCTAGTGCTCTTGCTAATGTATAACATTAGTAGTACATAACAGGAAATAGTGCTGCCATCTAGTGCTCTTGCTAATGTATAACATTAGTACTACATGACAGGAAATAATGCTGCCATCTAGTGCTCTTGCTAATGTATAACATTAGTACTACATGACAGGAAATAGTGCTGCCATCTAGTGCTCTTGCTAATGTATAACATTAGTACTACATGACAGGAAATAGTGCTGCCATCTAGTGCTCTTGCTAATGTATAACATTAGTACTACATGACAGGAAATAGTGCTGCCATCTAGTGCTCTTGCTAATGTATAACATTAGTACTACATGACAGGAAATAATGCTGCCATCTAGTGCTCTTGCTAATGTATAACATTAGTACTACATGACAGGAAATAATGCTGCCATCTAGTGCTCTTGCTAATGTATAACATTGTTGCAATACTGTTACCATATAGTGCTGCAGGTACGTGCACACTCCTGAACCTACCTTCCTACTTTTCCACAAGGGATAACAAGAAAACAAAGAAAATTTTATAATAGAAGTAAATTGGAAAGTTATTTAAAACTGTATTCTCTATCTGTATCAAGAAAGAAACCTTTGGAGTTATATGTCCCTTTAATCCATCTACTGAGTACTGTTCTTCTTGCAGCTGAATCACCAGCAGTTCCTTCAGCAGCATCCAGCGCTCATCTAATGTTAGAAAAGTGCATATGAGCAATAGGGAAGCATAGTGCAAATCTATTGAAATGGTTTTACTCACACAGTGTAACAGTGGCAAACAGTTCTTGCTATACAGACAGCAGAATCCCCCTGTATTGTGTAAATAAAATATATCAACAGATTTACACTATTCTCCGCTTATCTAATATTAGATCATTATTACTATGTTTTATTATTCCCCTCTTTTTTCCGCTGTCTTCATATCAGCCCCTATCAAATAATATAATGCAATAGGGCAGAGACACTTTATTTGAGTCCATGCTTGGGATGATCAGTTGTGTAATTGGACTTTTCTTCTGTTCCCATAATCAGCATGTGAAACAGTTCCTGCTGATCTCCAAACGGCGCTCGGCACTCATAGCCCAGTGCTTGAAGGACTCTGAGACCAGCAAACCAAATTTTATGCCTCGTTTGTACATAAACCGTAGACTTGCGGTGGAACATCGTGATAACCCCTTGCTGGACCCCACCTACAAGAAGACCGTCTTTAGTCAGGTATAATATAGTGTTAAAGGTTCAGTCAACACCAGAATTTGTGTTGTTTAAAAAGAAAGATAATCCCTTTTATTACCCATTCCCCAGTTTTGCATAACGAACACAGTTATATTAATATATGTTTTACCTCTGTAATTACCTTGTATCTAAGCTTCTACTGACTACCCCCTTATTTCAGTTATTTTGACAGACTTGCATTTTAGCCAATCAGTGCTCACTCCTAGGTCACTTCACGTGCATGAGCTCAATGTTATCTATATTATACAGATGAACTAATGGCCTCTAGTGTTTAAAATGCATTCAGATTAGAGGCAGTCTTCAAGGTCTAAGAAATTAGCATATGAACCTCCTAGGTTTAGCTTTCAACTAAGAATACCAAAAGAACAAAGCAAAATTGGTGATGAAAGTAAATTTGGAAGTTGTTTAAAATGACATGCCCTATTTAAATCATGAAGGTTTTTTTTGGACTTGACTATCCCTTTAAATATGGCTTCTGCACAGGGCGTAGCACAGAGCTTTGATGATACTTTCAGAAAGGAACCAAGATGTATGCCAACATTATCTGATAATCATATGAATAAATATCACAACATATTGACTTTGTCTGAAAAAATGTGAAGTAAATGCTGTTTAAAATCCTCATTAGTAAATAGGTGCATTATACTAATGCTAAATGAAAATTAGCTGGAAGTATTAGCCAATGCGCATTAATAGGAAGTGTCTGTTAGCCAATGCGCATTAGTAGGAAGTGTCTGTTAGCCAATGCGCATTAGTAGGAAGTGTCTGTTAGCCAATGCGCATTAGTAGGAAGTGTGTGTTAGGCAATGCGCATTAGTAGGAAGTGTGTGTTAGGCAATGCCCATTCATAGGAAGTGTCTGTCAGCCAATACGCATTAGTAGGAAGTGTCTTTTAGCAAATGGGCATTAATAGGGAGTGTTTGTCAGCCAATGGGCATTAGTAGGAAGTGTCTGCTAGCCAATGCTCATTATTAGGAAGTATCTGTTAGCCAATGGGCATTAAAAGGAAGTGTCTGTCAGCCAATGTGGATTAGTAGGAAGTGTATGTTAGACAATGGGCATTTATAGAAAGTGTCTGTCAGCCAATGCTCATTAATATGATATGTATGTTAACCAATGTGCATTAGTAGGAAGTGTCTGTTAGCCAATGGGCATTAGTAATAGGTACACAACTGATACAGGTGTATTAGGTTTAATTCATTAAAAAAATAAATCAACATGTTTAGACGCAGCTCTTTCATATGAATGACAGAAATTGTTTGTGTACAGTATCCCTTTAATGTTACATACACAGTAATCCTGTTCTCTTCTGCCATAGCAATGGGCAGCTAGGGCATGCTCCCATATTAAGTGTTACAGGTCCCTGTATTAGATACACACACACATTTTTTTTTATAAAATCCTTTCAAGTCTATTTAAATGTATGTTTAGTAAATATAATTTCCATCTTAATGGGAGGAGAGTCCACTGCTTCATTCATTACTTGTGGGAATTAAGAACCTGGCCCTTAGGAGGAGGCGGCAAAGATTAAATATCTCCCCCACTCCCCTCATCCCCCAGTCATTCTTTGCTTTTCGTCACAGATGGTTGGCAGAGAAGTGTCGGAAGATTCGGAGTAGTCTCTTATGGAGGGTAAGTACTCTTCACAATGGGACTGGAGTTTTAAGTAGTCCTGTCAGTCTCTCAGTGAGAGCATGGGTGAAAGTTAGAGTCCGGAGATGCAGGGAGAGTCGTCTCTGCGAAACCATCTTGACTCAAATTAACAGCTCCATAAGCAATCAGCGTTGACGAGTTTTGCTGCCTGCTTTCTGCTCTCAAGACTATGTCGGGAACGATGCTACTAACCTGTTCCACGGCATAAATTCTGGTAAGATAGTTTCATTTTTGTATACATGTATGATAACGCTAGAAGACAGGGTTACAGTGTGACTCCTTTTATCTGTTTAGAATCAAGGGTTAATATCTCCTGAGGGGGATTGTTGAACAGGGGTGAATAATTGTATATGTTTATTTGATTTTATGCTGCTTTTATGTGTGAGATGTTATGGGCTCATAGGCTGTTATGGAATATACAGCTTTCCTTTTCAGAGCCATGCAGCTTACAAGCTTGGCGCGCTTTTTCTCATAGCAGGATTGGTCCTGCATTGTGCACCATGTTATTCTTTCCCTCTTCCTGACTGGGTGTCTATCAGAGAGGAGTCCTAACTCTCTATCTGTCTGGGTCATGGGAGGTGGTGAGTGCCCCAGCCATTGGGATATAAAGGTGCAGTTTTTTTTAATAAAATAATGTTTTATTTCTATAATTCTCCGGTTATTGCACTAGCAATGGAGGATTCTGTTACTTAGAGGGCACTCCCTCTATTCCTAAATAGAAATTTCTGTTTATACTGTGAGGAGGCCTTAGTACCACCCCCTCAATTATGTTCTATATGCCTTGATAATGTGATCATTTCAAACATGTTTGATACCACTGAGCAGTCCACCTCTAATGAGTTGTCGTCCAGTGAGGTGCGTACCCTACATGCTTATCGCTCTACACATGCAGTTTCCCGTAGCATTGCTGATCCTCCATCTGGAGGAGGCCATTTTTCACCAGTCTTTACTGCGTAGCTCCGACGGCAGTGTCTGCGGCCTTTAATGCTTTACCTCGCCCTGCTAAGCACATGCTAAAGGTTACATATTGCACTCCTTCCCAGAGTACATCAGAGATAATTTATTGGCTTTAACTGATAGGGTTATCAGAGGATGAAGTTCTTTCTGAGACTTCAGATTATGAACATTCTGGGTCGGAGTCTGCGCTTTCTTCTAAAGGAAGTTTTTTGGCAAATTCAGTGGTTCCAGAGGCCAAATTGCCTGAGGAACCTTTGATTCCTAAATTGGATAGAGTTTGAGGACAGGGTGGTACCTTATCCTTCCTTCCTCCTGTTAGATGGTGAACATTATTAAGAATGAATGGGACTGGATTTTTCCTCTCTTCTCCCTTTAACAAATCGTTCCCGGTCCTGGACTCTCAATGGAGTTGTGAGATTCCGTCCCTAAAAGGGGGATGGCGCGCTATCTTCACCCTTGCTAAACGTATTACTATTCCGTTTGCGGATAGCTCTTCGTTTTAAGAGCCCATAGATAAAGGATGGAAACTCTGTTTAGAAAGTTCTTTCAACATACAGGATATTTGTTTCAACCGGAGGTGGCCGTTGCCGCGATTGCTGGAGAAACTACCTTTTGGTGTGACTCCTTATAGGATTGATCGGGGTGGAGAGGTCCCCTCGACGTTACTCAGGAAAGATTTATGGCCTTGAGGGTTGCTAATTCTTTTATCTGTGATGCTATTAGACAGATTATTCGCCTAAATGCTAAGGCTTCAGCTTTTTCTGTTCAGGCCCATCGGGCTCTGGTTTTAGTCATGGTCTTCGGATATGACTTCTAAGTCTAGACTTCTTTCCCTCCCCTTTAAGGGAATGATTTTGTTTGGTCCAGGCCTGGACTCAGTTATCTCCACGGTCAAAGGGGGCAAGGGTGCCCTTCTACCGCAAGAGAATATGAACGAGTCTAAGGGACAATTTTTGTTGTTTTCGTTTTTGATAAAGCCCTTGTCAGCAGTCCTTCGCTAAGCCTTAGCAAACCAAGAGCTCTTGGAAGCCGGCTTAGTCCTGGAATAAATCCAAGCAGAGCAAGAAGCCCACCGAGTCTAAGTTGGCATTAACGGCGGGCCCCGGTCCTCTTCTGAATCAAGTAGGGGGCAGACCGTCGCTCTTTTCAGTTGCTTGGTTCAGGGACGTGCAGGATCCATAGGTCCTGGACGTCATAGCTCAGGGTTACAAGATAGGTTTCAAGTCTCAGCCACCCAAGGGCAGTACCTCCTCTCGCTCCTGTCTTCCTGACCAGAAAGGGGGGAAGCCTT
The DNA here is from genome assembly GCF_027579735.1 of Bombina bombina. Classification (NCBI taxonomy): domain Eukaryota; kingdom Metazoa; phylum Chordata; class Amphibia; order Anura; family Bombinatoridae; genus Bombina; species Bombina bombina. The sequence goes on along the minus strand of NC_069508.1, from coordinate 180,572,145 downwards.
GCTGGGGTGCGTACGGGATCTGTCCCCTTAGGAGTTATTGTCCTGGTGCCTATCGCAGTGAGAGGTTTGGGATACTATTCAAACCTTTTCGTGGTTCCAAAGAAGGAGGGAAGTTTCCGTCCGATTTGGACCTGAAGTGCTTAAACAAGTTTTTATATGTCCCCTCGTTCAAGAGGGAGATAATAGGTCCATTCTGCCCCTCGTTCGAGACGGGCAGTTCATGACCACGATAGAGTTGAAGGATGCTCCCTTCACGTACCAATCCTCATGGACCACTTCCAGTTCCTAAGGTTTGCATTCCTGGACCAGCACTTCCAGTTTATTGATCTTCTGTTAGGTCTAGCTGGTATAGTGGTGAGCATAGCTGCCTTCCAAGTAGTTGACCCAGGTCTGATTCCCAGCCTACGCAACATTCTCCAAGACATTTTTCTGAGAGTGGACCATTCGGAATCTCTCCTCTGTCTTCTTCGATCCCATGGCTGGAAGATAATCTAGAGAGAGAACCAGGGTAGAATTCTTGGGTAATATAATAGTCTCCATAGACGTTTTTCTCTAAAAATAGAGAAGAGAAGAGCGCGGACTCAAATGCAGAGTAACATCAATTTAATAATACACACGACAAATGGCCACTTACAAAATAAAAATATAAAATCGGCATATAATTGAAATAAAACCATAGACTTATCGTCTCATGCCAGCATTCATCTGTGTTGATGAGGTGTCAGAGTAAGCTTGTCCCTTTGTATCTTCCTTAGTATTGCCAGATTCAGGTATATCAAAGTGGGTCCTTGAGGAATTACCTCCAAGCAAAGTTCATAAAGCCACAATCATAAAGCCAATTGTGGACCAAAGTTCTGAATCGATATTAAAACAGGTGCAAGTGATATGGCAAGCTAAGTGTGCGTTGTAGCTGAGAGTACAAAGCGTTCCTCGGCTCTTTTAACCTCCAAGCTCGTAGCTGCAGACTTAGAGCTGGGGCGGCTTCACAGGAACGATTAGCTCAAAGGGTGGGCGGGCAGTGGGCGGTTCTCTACGCGTTTCGTCACGTCTCGGCGTGACTTTCTCAAGAGTGCTATGTGAAGGGGGCGGGGAGGCTCTTATGAAGAGGAGTGTGACTGCACACACCCTCTTTTTTAACCAATCATATACGGTAAAACACGATAAAATTTGGTAAAAGATAACTGCATAGTGTTATAACGAACAAGAATTGATTAATATACAATATCACAATAATACATTCCTAATACATTATCATATCAACTAATATAAAAAACACAAACATATACATAGTACCAAACGATAAAAACATGACAAATTATAAGTTCATACCAAAGTACTAAAAATAACAAATGAACAACCAAGTGCTAAAAAAGCTATATAAATATATATATGAAACAAAGTGAATTACGCATCCACACATAATAAATGCATCTAATATATATATATGTATATCAAAGATAAAAACACACAATTGATATTAAAAAATAGTGTATGAATATATTAAAATTATATATTATAAAAAAGCCTGCAAGTCAATTTCTATATTAAGTCCATTAGGCTCCAAACAGTTGAGACTTTTAATCCAATACGTTTCCTGTTGTCTGAGTTTTAAAAGCCTATTGGTATCCCATACATTAGGTTTTATCCACTCTATAATTTTAACTGAGAGATCTTGGGGATTTTGATTATGGTGGGTTTTGAAATGGCGAGACACACTATGATTATCAAAGCCAGATATGATATTATTTACATGTTCTCTAATTCTATACTTAATTTTCCTTTTTGTGCGCCCTACATAGATATGGCCACATTTACAGACCAATTGATAAACCACATATGTGGTGTGACATGTGTATCTGTCTTTACAAGCATACTGTTTACTGTGGTTGTAGTTGGAAAAATGGGTGCTGTCTTGATCTATTAAAGGGCACAAGACACAATCAATCTTTTTGCATGGATATAGGCCATTTTTCCCCCCACACCATTTGTTAAGAGAAATGGGATGTTTTTTATTATTTCTTAATTTTGTGGGAGCAATATAGTTTTTAATGTCTTTACTTTTCTTAAAAATAACCTGTGGTTTATCTTCCAAAATATGATTAAGAACGGGGTCTAGTTTTAATACATTCCAATGTTTTCTCAAAATATTCTTTATTTTGAAATGCTGATTATTGTATTGTGTTACAAATTTAGGTTGATTACTTTTAATTGTATTTTGGTATTTGGGTACACTGGTCTTATTCAAAAGAGAATTCCTATCCATCATATCTACTTTCGCTTTACTTTCCTTAAGAAGGTCCATACTGTAACCCTTTTCTCTGAATTTATCTATTAGGATGTCTGATTCTTTATGATAATCTTCTGTAGTGGTGCAATTGCGTCTTATTCTTTGGAATTGACCCAAAGGAATATTATTTTTCCACTGTCTCAAATGGCTACTTTTAATGTTTAGTAGACTATTTCTCTCAGTAGGTTTCCGGTAGTTTCTAACAGCTACTTTCTTAGTGGATGCATCGTGATAGAGAATAAGATCCAGAAAAGAAAGAGAGACAGGTGATTGTTCCAATGTGAAATTGAGATTATATGTGTTGGTATTTATATAATTTAAAAAATCATCTATCCTATTTTGAGGACCTTGCCAGATAATGATAATATCATCTATGTACCGATGATACTTGGCAATGTCATCTTTAAATGGATTGTTATTCCAAATAAGATGATCCTCAAAATGAGATACATATAAATTGGCATAGGATGGGGCGAAGGTTGTCCCCATCGCTGTGCCTTGATGTTGACGATAGTAGATGCCCTCAAATAAAAAATAATTATGATTTAAAATAAATGATATTCCTTCCAATAAAAATTCTATCTGTTTTTCTGCAAATTTATTCTTACCCAACACATCTTTAATCGCTGCCAACCCTTTAGTATGGGGTATGCTCGTATAAAGGGAGGATATATCACACGTGATCCATATGTAATTATCGACCCAAGGGGTGTCTTCATATTTATTTATCACGTCAATGGTGTCTCTGAGATAGGCTCTGGTGGATTTAACTATAGGTTGTAAATAGTTGTCAATAAATTTGGATAGGTTATCGCACAGAGAGCCTATCCCAGAGACTATAGGTCTACCAGGGGGATTCAGTGAATCCTTATGGATTTTTGGCAGATGGTAAAAGCATGCAATTTTAGGTGCAACTTCATATAAGTAATTATATTCATTAGTGTTTAAAATTCCCTCTAATTTTGCCAAGGATAAGAATTCAAACAATTCTTTTTTGTATTTTTCCGTTGGGTTGAAGGTTAACTTCTGATAAGTTTTAGAATCAGAGAGTAGGGTGTTAGCCTCTTTTAGGTAGTCGCACCTATTTTGTACGACAATGCCTCCCCCTTTGTCCGCCGCCCTAAAGACGACGTCTGTGCATTTACTAAGATTATTTAAGGCCGCTCTTTCTGCCTTTGTTAAATTATCTCTTATGTTTGAAACGTATGGTACTGATTTGTGTGAAAGCGATTCTAAATCTTTACAAACTAATTTGTTGAATATTTTGATATACTCAGATTGTGTGTGTTGGGGATAAAAAATCGATTTTCTTTTCAAATCACAGTGTTTTATGGGAAAATCTTCATCATCTTCATACATAGAAAAGTCTGCCCAGTCTGAGTTATCACTTGAAATATCATTGCTTTGGATATTAGTATTATTATCTAAGCTCATTATGGTATCCAATATCTGTAAATCGTTCTGGTCTAATGTAGATCCAGATGAATAGGCATCAGTATCTATTTGTTTATGAAAATACCTTTTTAAAGTGAGATTCCTAATGAATCTCTGGACATCTATATATAAATCAAACTGGTTAGGACTATTTGAGGGTGCAAAATTCATGCCTTTAGCTAGCAGATTCAATTCAGACTCATCGAACTTTTTATCAGATAAATTGAATATCATTTTAGCCCCTTGTTCTAGTTCCATACTTCTTTGTTTCTTTTTTCTCTGTTTGTGTCCCCCTCTGCTCCCTCTATATTTTCCTCTTCGTATGGTCTCTTTGGGTTTCTCTGATTTAGGGGTGGAGGGATAGATAATAATGGTACTATCTCTCCCCCTCCCTCCTGTTGTCTCCAGGGAGGAACCCCTAAAAAAGATTGATTATTTGTAGATGGGGGATGGTTGAAGTTCTGTTGAACTTTATTGTGGTTATTACTATAATGTGGACGATTATGGAAAGTATTTCTAGGGGAAGGATTACTTTTATAGTGGGGACTATTCCATCTAGGTTTGGCCCCTTGTTTGTGCCAATGAGGGGATTGTGGCTGTGTATCTAATGCAATATACCTGTTTTCTGACTGAAAGTTGTGGTAGGAATTGTTTGTTGAGCCAGTCCTCATGTGTTGTTTTTCTTTATAAGTATTTCTTTCTTGTGGGTAACTGTTATAATTGTGACCTTGTATGTAGTTTCTATCACTGTTATTTGTTCCATTCAGTGTTTTATTATAAACTGGACCTATGTTTTTATTTTTATTAGTATAATGTACTGGAGGTTTAATACCTGTAAGATCAGAATTGGGGGTAGGTTCATCCCCTGGGGCTTGTCTTTTGTTTGGGCCCTGATAAGTTCCTATATTCTTTTTGTATGAATAGACCTTATCAGTCTCCATAGACATGAGATTATTTCTAACAGATCAGAGACATTGCAGGCTAGCTTCAACATGTCTTGCCTCCAGACCTCCTTAAGGCCATCTGTGGCTCGGTGTATGGAGGTGATTGGTCTCATGGTGTCCAGCATGGACATCATTTCCTTTGCCAGGTTTCACCTCAGACTGTTGCAACTGCGCATGCTGAAGCAGTGGAACAGCGATCATTCGGATCTGTCTCAACAGATTTCTCTGGACAACTGATTGAGAGTATAGCTCTCTTGTTGTTTTTGTCCGGATCACAAGGGATGTCCGTCTCAAGACCATCCTGGGTGATGTGACTATGGTTGCGAGCCTGTCAGGATGGGGAGTTGTTTGGGGTGCCAGTAAGGCACAGGGCCTATGGACTCAGGAGGAAAAGCTTCTTCCCGATCGCATTTTGGATCTTCGGGCAATATACAATGCTCTGAAGGCTTGGCCTTTGATGGGTTTGTCCCAGTTTATCAGATTCCAATCAGACAATATATCCTCGGTGGATTACATCAATCATTAGGGGGGAATGAGAGACTCCCTAGATATGAGGGAAGTATCTCGGATTCTGCAGTGGGCGGAGACCCACATTTGTTCACTGTCAGCAATCAAAATTCCGGGTGTGGACAACTGGGAATCGGTTTTCCTCAGCAGACAATACTTTAATCCGGGGGATTGGTCACTCCATCCCGAGTGTTTGCGGAGATTTGCAAGAGGTAGATCTTATGACGTCTCATTACCAAGTTGCCCAAATATGGGTCGAGGTACAGGGATCCTCAGGCGGAAAATAACAGATACATTAGCGGTGCCTTTGAGGTTCAATCTAATTTATCTTTTACGGCCGTTACCACTTCTTCCTAGTTTAGTGGCTCGAATCAAGCAGGCGTCCGTGATACTAATGGCTCAGTCTTGGCCTCGAAGGATATGGTTCACTGACTAGTGGGGATGTCGTTATCTCCTCCATGGAAGTTACCTTGTTGCAGGGATCTGCTGACCAAGGTCTCTTTGTTCATCTATGTTTAGATCTCGGAGGCTGACTGCGTGGAGATTGAACGCTTAGTCCTAGCCAAGAGAGGGTTTTCTGAGAGTGTTATTTTTACTCTCATTCAAGCTCATAGCTGGTTGCTCGTCGCATCTATCATAAGGTGTGGAGGACCTACTTATTCTGTTCTCCAGGATGATCTGTAGATGGGCTTTTCTGCAAGTCCCCTGAGGGGACAGATTTAGGCCCTGGCTGTATTACCGCACAGGAGTTTCGCTGAGCTTCCTGATGTGCAGTCACTTGTTAAGGCTCTGCTAGACCTGTGTTTAGATCTGTTGCTCCTCCTTGGAGTTTAAATCTTGTTCTTTAGGTTTTTCACGGGCTCCGTTGGAGCCTATGCATGAAGTAGACATTAAATTATTGTCTTGGAAGGTTCCTTTTCTACGGGGTATTGCATCTGCACGCAGAGTATCTGTGATTACTGCCTTGCAATGCGTCCCTCCTTATGTGGCTTTCCATGCTGGTAAGGCTGTTCTACGAACCAAGTTAGGTTTCCTTCCTATGGTTGTGTCAATTCACAACATCAATCAAGAGATTGTGGTTCCTTTCAATGTAATTCTGGATGTGGTTTGTGCCTTGAAGTCCTATCTTCAGGCCACCTAGGAATTTAGACAAACTTCTTTCTCTGTTCTCTTTCTGGGAAGCGTGGGGGTCAGAGGGCCTCTTCGGCTTCCTTATCTTTTGGCTGAGGAGTGTCCTCCATTTCGCATTGAGACAGCGGGACATAAGCCTCCTCTGGGGATTACGGCTCATTCAACTAGAGCTGTGGCCTCTTCTTGGGCCTTTCAGAACGAGACTTCTATGGAGCAGATTTGTAAGGCGGCTATTTGGTCATCTTTACCTACTTTTGCAACATTTTACAAATTTGATGTTTTTGCTCCGGCGGAAGCAGCTTTTGGGAGAAAGGTTTTGCAGGCTGTGTAACCCTCAGTATAGGGTCCGCCTCCTTTTACCCTCCTGTTTTTTTTCATTCAGTGTAATCTAGAGCTTGGATATTTGTTCCCACAAGTAATGAATGAAGCAGTGGACTATCTTCCCATTAAGATAGAAAACATAAATTATGCTTACCTGATAATTTCATTTCCATCTGTGGGAGGAGAGTCCACTGCTCCCGCCGTTTCCTGTGAGGGCGGACCTAAATTTCATATTATTCATCTGGCACCATTTATACCCTGATATTCTCCTACTGTTCCTTGTTCCTGGGCAGAATGACTGGGGGATGAGGGGAGACGGGGAGGTATTTAAGCCTTTGGCTGGGGTGTCTTTGCCTCCTCCTGATGGCCAGGTTCTTAATTCCCACAAGTAATGAATGAAGCAGTGGCCTCTCCTCCCACAGATGGAAATGAAATAATCAGGTAAGCATAATTTATGTTTTGTTCTCCTGTAAATCATATTGTCACTCAGTGAAATCTAATGCAGTCTGGAAATTCAATGCTCCTCTAAGTGTTGATAAACCTTGATTTTCTAATTATTTCTCATCGAACAAAGTTTACTTTTCAGATACTTTGTATCTACATCTTTTACCAACTGTTACGGTACCAACTGTGTACCAAGGGTTAATACCAGATGAACAATGTCCTGCATAGACAATCAGCAATTCACAACCCAGCCAGTTTCAGGTTTAAAACAGAATAACAACTTTATTTGAAGGCAGCACACAGATTTATACAGGTTTTTGACCCCCCCTCAGATGGGGGTTGAAAGAATGTTGTACATTAGATAAAAGGGAGAAGCGCCCTTGACATGATACAATAGGATTATATTACTTAAACACTTCAACCACAAGACACTCTTGACTCTTCTTATCACTTTCTCTCTGGAGGTGATCAAACAATAGAATGCTAAGCATTAATTAGATTGTAGCTGGAGCCAGCCACTTGTGGTTAGAAAATAAAGTTAACACTTTCAGTCCTGACAGAAGGGTCTGTCACATAGCTCCCCCCTTGTGGAACACTCCGGCAGACCCGGCTTGACCCTTTTGCGGGTCAACCTGGGGATGACCGGACTAGGAGGTGGTAGGCATGTCAGTTTGCTGGGACAATCCATCTGTATTCCTGTTATGAGAGAGAATCCCTGTCTGTATAAATAAGGGTTCAACCTCTTCAGTGCCCCGACTAGGGCTAAACAGTCCTTCAAAATATCATCGGCTTCTTTACGTGGTTTTTGTACCTGCTCTTTATAGGTATCCACAATCCCTTCATACTGACATAGGGTGCCCTTGAGTTGCTGCACCTCCCTATGAGCCAGCGTCAGCTTCTCCTCCAGTGTCACTAAGTTTGTCCTTAATGTTTCATGTTCCACTCTCAAGCTGGTGTTTTCTGCAGTCTGTCGGTGCAGCTTGTCTAGCAGAGATTCCTGTTCTAAACGTGCTTTTTCCTCTGCACTCCTCTTCTCTCCCGCTAGCACTGTTACATGATTATTTAACGTGACCATTTCATCCTCTACGTGACTCTTCTCCTTCATCAGCGCATTGTAACGGGACTTCCACGTATCAATAGCGGATAGAGATTTACTGAGCTCAGCGTCCTGGGGCTTAGCAGCAGGGGGGTCAGTCTCTGCTGCACGGATCTGAGCACGGGTAGTCACAGGGTTAACATCAGCGGGACCCATGGGAGCATAGGCAGAAACAAGGGGGACCAAGGTATTTCCAAGGAGAACATCAGCTGGTAAATCCTTCATGACCCCCACATTCACAGGTCTAGCGCCCCCTCCCCAATCCAAATGCACCCTGGCAACAGGCAGGCGGAACACAGTGCCCCCTGCTACCCTCACAGCCACAGTGTCTCCTGTGTGCTGTTTCTCAGACACCAAGTTCTTTCGAAGCAAGGTCATGGTAGCACCAGTATCCCATAGACCACTGACCTCCTTCCCATTCACTTTAACCAGTTGCCGGTTATTCCGGTGGGCAGCTTGCACAAGGTCTGCCTCATGTAGGATGCCCCAGCATTCTTGCGCCTCTACGTAGCGGGCCGCAGGCTGAGGGTTACATGTGATTCCACCGGCAGGTCTTCTCCAGGACTGTGCTTGGTTCGCTGCATTTAGGGGACACTCTGGTCTTTTGTGCCCTAGTTGCTTACATCCAAAGCACCGAATCGATTGTGAGTAGCCCCGCGAATTGAACCGGGCTCTCTGAGGGTAGTTCGTGGCCAGAGGCCGTGTGGTATAGCGGTGCGCCGGGGGTTGGTAACTGGCAGCTGCTGGGGTGACTGGGGGTCTGTACTCCACTCTAGCAGGGGGCTTAGTGGTAGCAGTGTCCAGTTTGCGGGCATCCGTATACTCATCTGCCAGGCGAGCAGCTTCATGCAGGGTGGAGGGTTTACGGTCCCGAACCCACTCTCGAACTCCTGCGGGTAACTTGTCGAAGCAATGTTCCAACAGGAATAGCTGCAGCACCTCTTCCCCAGATACGGCTTGGCACCCCGCTATCCAGTGAGCTGCTGTGCGGTGCACCTTACATGCCCACTCAAGGTAGGAATCACCAGCTAATTTAACAGTGTCTCTGAACCGCCTCCGGTATGCCTCCGGTGTAACCGCATACCTGGAGAGCAGAGCCTCTTTTACAGTATTATAATCCCCGACTTCCTCATCTGGAATGGCCCGAAAAGCCTCACTGGCCCGGCCGGATAATTTTCCGGATAATATCATGACCCAGTCCTCTGCGGGTACCTTGTGTAGTGCACATTGCCTCTCAAAATCCGCAAGGTACCCATCAATCTCTCCTTCTGTTTCCAGGAAGTTTTTAAAAGCTGCAAAATTTACTTTTCTCTTTTCCACTGGGTTTGCTGCAGCGCCGCTTTGGCGAAGTAGGTTGGCCTCCACAGCTGCTATGACCCGGTCGATAATTTCTGCAGATGGGTTGGGGCCATAATATGCCAGTCTTATTTTAACCGCCCGATCAAAGCTTGCTTCTGCGGGGGTTCTGTCTGCTATGCTGGGCCCATTGGTTCCTTCTGTCCCTGGTACTCCTTCCATCTTAGTCAGTATTGTAGTAATCCCCCTCTTGCTGAGGTTACTGGCTTGTGTAGTTGCTCTTCTGGGCGATAAGGTTCATTCCGTCGCTTGCCACCAATGTTACGGTACCAACTGTGTACCAAGGGTTAATACCAGATGAACAATGTCCTGCATAGACAATCAGCAATTCACAACCCAGCCAGTTTCAGGTTTAAAACAGAATAACAACTTTATTTGAAGGCAGCACACAGATTTATACAGGTTTTTGACCCCCCCTCAGATGGGGGTTGAAAGAATGTTGTACATTAGATAAAAGGGAGAAGCGCCCTTGACATGATACAATAGGATTATATTACTTAAACACTTCAACCACAAGACACTCTTGACTCTTCTTATCACTTTCTCTCTGGAGGTGATCAAACAATAGAATGCTAAGCATTAATTAGATTGTAGCTGGAGCCAGCCACTTGTGGTTAGAAAATAAAGTTAACACTTTCAGTCCTGACAGAAGGGTCTGTCACACCAACGTTATTCCAATCCTTCAGATAACACTTTACAAAACTACTGCCATAAAGTGTTTCAGGCATGTGCCCGCTACCTACCTATGCATGATTAAGGGATTGTGATCCCGAAACGTTGCATACTTGTGCTGTTGTTATGCTTCAATAAAATACTTTTTATCAAGACATATGGTGCTGTGGAATATTGAATTGCTATATGGTGGGCTGGAGGTCGCCAGCTTGTCCACTGTGCACCATACCCACAGAGGATATTACCCTATTGCCGGTCTTACCTTGAATTGCCCGCTACCTACCTAGGTATTCTCTTCAACAAAGAGTATCATGAGATGGATGTACATTTGATAATATAAGTAAAATTAAAACTTTTTAAAAATTGTGTGATCTACCTTAATCATGAAAGAAAAGAAATTACATTTCATGTCCCTTTAAACAGTCAGTGTGTAATATAGAAAGGAACAGTGTATTGTACAAATGTCTCCCCTTTAAATTGTTCCCAATCATCTATTTTACCTGCTGGAGTGTATTGCAGTGTTTAAATATAGCTCCTTTACCTTTATTTTGTAATTTGAAATAGCTGTATCCCCACCTATACAGAAAGTTTCAATACTTAAGTATTGGCTACAGAGAAGCTATGTAAACATAGCCAGTGGAAGAAATTACACTCCCAGTGGAAGGTAGGAGAAATATGTAATAACATTTTCATTTGTTCTCTCTAAGGCCCCGATGATCAAAATTGCAAAATATTGAAAAGAGATCTGTCATGATGTCGAGAAAGCTGGCAAAATTTTCAAAAGGGCTTACAGTACTGTTTTAAGGCAGCTTCAGCGAGCAGTGTTTTACCGTACATTTCAGTGAGTGGCGATGCCTCTCTGATACTGGCGATATATTAAACGCAGCATTGCCACCTACATTCAAGTTGTAATGTAAATGATCCTTTTACACAATAATGTATGACAATATTATTTACATTTGTCAATAGAAACTCAACCCCTGTTCTTACAATACAATAGCTAGTTAAACATATCGATAATACACCTGTAGGAGCTGGGGATTGTGGGTATGTGATGTGTATACATTGTTTAATGTAAGAATATTGTACTAATCTTCTATTGTGTCCTTAGGCGTGGTTTTTTACTTATTTTAAGTTTGTTATTGTGTGATCGCAATATTATATATAAAATACGATCATGCAATCGCATTCTTAATATTATGAAATATGAAAAACGCAACATTGCGATCACAATTTGTTTAAATATGAAAATTCTGATCGCACATACTCTTTATAATATAAATATGAATATTGAGAACGCACTTTCGCAATCTTCAAATAATTAAAATACATAACATTAGCACAATCACAGTTTACATTCTCACATTATACTATGCAATCCCTTAGCTATAGTTTTAATAGAAGTTTTTTGTCTTTATTAAAAAAGTAAATCGCAGACATGATGAATGTATAGGGGTTCTGTGGGAGTTTAATGGGCGTTCCATGAGAGTAACCTGTATTTTAATGGGGAAACATCACTGTGGGTTTCTAATATTCAAAGCACTGTCCTCCATAGCTATTCCCTTTGAGCCACAGTCAGTGGCGATATTTCCCAGTGTAACAAATCTAGTGAATGTAAAGTGAAACTGAATGTGCATATGAGGAATCTGAAGTGTTACTACAGAGAATTTTTTTTTTTTTTTTTTTGCAAATGCACAATCTATTTTGTGTAAAACGCTTTAAAGACAGACCCCACACCCCTGCTGCCTACATCGCAGCTCAGTGGTGATGTTGGTGGACTTCTGCTGAAGTTGCGATCCCAGTTATATCCTATGGGAGACACATCGCCATTCATCAGCACTACAAGTTTCAGCCCACTTTTTTAGAATATATATTAACAGACCCAAACAGCCTGTTTCTCGACGGTCTGACAATGTTTTGGACATCGCAGCCAAAGTGTTGGGCTTTATTATACAGACAGAGATAATATAAAGAAGAATGTGTGTGTACAGAAAGTGATACAATCAGGAGATATGATTTCCCTGCAAGATCAGCTGATTTTAATGAGCTGTAGTGTCAAAGAACAAAACCAGCTATTTCATATGCAAAACAATCCTAAAAGAGCCATTTGTCATACATTTTATACTCCTGCTTTTATAACGAGTCATTGGAAACACATTGAGAGGAAACCAATTTTAATTTCAAGTTTTTTTCTTGGCAAATTCTAATGTGTGTAATTGACCCCACAGATAGAGCTGTATACATGTCTAACATAGCGCATTGTAGGTCACCTGCTCCTTAATCTGTTCCCCCTAGAGTCTTATAAAGGTAAAGACCAATTAGTATGTAGTGAGCTGTCCAGTTAAGTGGTTCTGTGGTCACCTGGTCAGCACCAGTTTAGTGAGCAGCCCAGCAGTGAAACAGTTAATAAGAGAACCATACCTTGCAGTCTGCATTGTGCAGTGTTTGCTAATTGCAGGGTGTGGTTCCCTAATTAACTGTTTCATTGCTGGGCTGCATGCAAAACTGGCCTTATAGGGAGCACTGGTCAGCACATCTGCCTTGTACAGATGTTTAGAAAAGGGTGGTGTTTTGGTTTAGAGCAGCAGGATTTGTAGGGGGGGGGGGGTTACAGCACATTTTGAGGGGTTGAGCTATGGCACGGCGCAGGTGTGCCAGGTGTTTTATGTATTACTTTTTATTACAAATCAATGATCCTTGGTTGTCAAATGGTGGTGAATGACACCTTCATGTGTCTTTAATAAATATAAATGGCACAAAAACTAAACACAATCCCTATGTGCGTTTTATCTTTCCTTACAGGTTTATGAAGGTTTGAAGCCTACCGATAAAGCAGAGAAGCCCCTGGATTATAGGTGTGCAACAATGTTTTTTTATTTATTAATAAACAGCACTTATAGGTGAAGCCCAGTAGGGCCACATTTACCTACAACATTCCAGTGCACAGCGCTAGGACGTGTGTATCAAATACAGCTTTTCTCCTCAAGTGGACGCAAGCACTTTAATGCAAAGCCTAAGACTTAATTACGATCAGTCTATATATTGAAATTATGTTTAGTTTTTTACTGAACCTGATACATGCTGCACAGTAATTTCTTAGATAGGGGTATGGGTTATTTACATCTGGCTTCTAGCCACAGCAAAGGAGACCATCTAATCATACTTAAAGGGCCATTATACACTCATTTTTTCTTTGCATAAATGTTTTGTAGATGATCTATTTATATAGCCCATAAAGTTTTTTTTTTAAATGTATAGTTTTGCTTATTTTTAAATAACATTTCTCTGATTTTCAGACTCCTAACCAAGCCCCAAAGTTTTATGTGAATACCGTCAGCTACCTTCTCCAGCTTGCTCCTGCTTGTGTAAAGGGTCTTTTCATATGCAAAAGAAGGGGGAGGGGGGGGGAGTGTCTTATTTGCCACTTGCAGTGGGCTTTCCAACTGCCTTTTCAACAGAGCTAAACTGGAAGCTTCTAAGTACGTTTTTAAACAGTTTTATACTGGATTTTTATATCAGTATCTGTGCATCTTATTCTTTATAGTAGTGTCTATTACATGCAGTTATATGAAAATGAGTGTATACTGTCCCTTTAAAGGTTAACCTCCCTCTAATTGTGGGTGCTGCCATTTTGTAACCTATGTTACACTGCAGGTATCTAAAGGAGAGTTACTGCACGTGTGCAAACACGTCAGCTCTGGAATGTAGTGAAAGCTCGATTTCAACATGGCGACACCCATGATTAGGGAGAGGAGGGCAATAACTTCAATACTATGTTAATAAAATGTATTTAGTGTTTGATGTCTCATTTGGGGGTTTTCAATGGCTGTAATCCTGAATTTCTATGGAACAGCAAACCCTGCAAATGATGCTGTGCAAACTATCCTGAGGCTATGTAGCCCTAACATAGTTTGCTAAGCAAGTTTGTTACAGCTTAGTTTTTGTTGTTGTTTTTTACTCTGAGACTGGTATGGAAGAGCTCACTAGATGCCAGTTTCATATCATTCAGACCTTCTTACTGGTTTAGTTTGTGCTGGATTGTCCATTTAATGGTAGGTCTTGGTCTATGATAACTAAAGGATTTTACAGTGCTCCCAATTGTCAAATATTTTACAGGACACTCCAGCATTTTAACTGGCTGTCTAGTAAATCACTGATTAGATCTCATCTGAGGTACAATGTAAAAATATAATTGACAGAGGCTTCTCCTCTTGTTAGTGACATTGACAGATGAATAACAGGGGATGCTGGGTAGTGGGTATAAGACTGGCATGAGCCGTATGGTGATGGGGTATGACAAGGTTTAATCTGGATCCATCTACCACTTTCACATGACCATGCACTAGTAGCCCAGTACTTTTGTGACAGTCACCTGACATCCCTAAGTCTACATATAAATACATATTCAATACTAGATACATTAGGTGGTTAAATGGAGGTTCACAAAATTCTTCTTTTTAAATATAAATACAAAGCAAGATAATGCTTTTGCAAAAAGAAATAAAACTATTAGTCATTTATTCGTCCTGCATCTAAAAGAGGTTCCCTCTTTAGAATGTAATAAAGTATTTTTGTTTTTGGAAAAACAGACGTCCTCAATAATAATAATTTCTGTCCTCATGCTGAGGAAGAGTTCCCTGCTAGCCAATAGCAATGAGGAATCTCCAATAGCACAAAGCAAAAAGGAGAGAAGGCGCCACAATAGTGCAATATCACTCGGGTAAGAAAAAGATATGCAGTATAATGTGATTTCTCTTGTGCATATCTTTTTCTTACCCGAGTGATATTGCACTATTGTGGCGCCTTCTCATTTGTGCTATTGCAGTCCTTTTGGCTCCCGTCCTGTTGGAGTTTGGAGAAGTTAGCAGCCGCCCAGAGATACCGCCTAACGGCCCAGAGAAAGAGAAAGAGAGACAGAGAAAGAGAGACAGAGAAAGAGAAAGAGAGAGACTGGTTGGACTTTGGTTGAACTCTTTTCATCACAGTCCCGGCTAATACCGTCTGCAATCTGTAGGACCGGTGACATTTTTTATCACTCTTTTTCACTACTTTGATACTTGTTTTTTGATTTCCGTATGTTATGTGTTTTAGAGTAATATCACTATCTCTGTGACACTTTTATGATACATCATTAGCACTAGTTGTTTGTATCGCACTAGGAGGCGCATTCAGTTTTTTGTGATCTTCCCTTACCAGCCGCTGAGCAGCCAGTTGTGTATTTATTAGTTTTTAAAACGATTTAATTTTGCTGTACGTTAACGTAAAGTATTTAACCTTTTTCTATATAGCTGCTCATTCATATACAGTTTTTTGTTTGCACATATACATATCTTTAAAGCGACATGAAAACTACATTTTTCTTTCTTGATTCAGACAGAGCATGGAATTGTTGTCAACTTTCTAATTTACTTCTATTATTAAATTTTCTTTGTTCTATTGGTATCTTTAGTTGAAATGCATGGACGTAAACTCAGGAGTGTGCACGTGTCTGGAACACTATATGGCAGCAGTTTTAAAAGAATATTATCAATTTGTAAGAGCACTAGATGGCAGCACTATTTCCTGCTATGTTGTGCTTCAGATGCCTATCTAGGTATCTCTTCAACAAAGAATACCATGGAAACTGAGAAAATTTGGTAAAAGAAGTAAATTGAAAAAGAAAAAAAAATTGTCTGCTCTGTCTGAATCACAAAATAAATTTCTTTCATGTAATTAGCAAGAGTCCATGAGCTAGTGACGTATGGGATATACATTCCTACCAGGAGGGGCAAAGTTTCCCAAACCTTAAAATGCCTATAAATACACCCCTCACCACACCCACAAATCAGTTTAGTGTCTTCTCATCATTTTTCCTGGCATTCTTTTAGAATTCCGAGAATTTTACAGTTTCTTCAGGATGGTTTAGATAAAGGTTTGTCCGCAAGTTCCTTGACAGGACAAATCTCTGCCCTTTCTGTTCCTTTTCACAGAAAGATTGCTAATCTTCCTGATATTCATTGTTTTGTACAAGCTTTGGTTCGTATAAAACCTGTTATTAAGTCAATTTCTCCTCCTTGGAGTTTGAATTTGGTTCTGGGGGCTCTTCTAGCTCCTCCTTTTGAACCCATGCATTCATTTGGACATTAAACTTCTTTCTTGGAAAGTTTTGTTTCTTTTGGCCATCTCTTCTGCCAGAAGAGTCTCTGAATTATCTGCTCTTTCTTGTGAGTCTCCTTTTCTGATTTTTCATCAGGATAAGGCGGTGTTGCGAACTTCTTTTGAATTTTTTCCTAAGGTTGTGTATTCTAACAACATTAGTAGAGAAATTGTGGTTCCTTCATTATGCCCTAATCCTAAGAATTCTAAGGAGAGATCATTGCATTCTTTGGATGTTGTTAGAGCTTTGTAATATTATGTTGAAGCTACTAAGTCTTTCCGAAAGACTTCTAGTCTATTTGTCATCTTTTCCGGTTCTAGAAAAGGCCAGAAAGCTTCTGCTATTTCTTTGGCATCTTGGTTGAAATCTTTATTTCATCATGCCTATGTTGAGTCGGGTAAAATTCCGCCTCGAAGGATTACAGTTCATTCTACTAGGTCAGTTTCTACTTCCTGGGCATTTAGGAATGAAGCTTCGGTTGATCAGATTTGCAAAGCAGCAACTTGGTCCTCTTTGCATACTTTTACTAAATTCTACCATTTTGATGTGTTTTCTTCTTCTGAAGCAGTTTTTGGTAGAAAAGTACTTCAGGCAGCGGTTTCAGTTTGAATCTTCTGCTTATGTTTTCATTAAACTTTATTTTGGGTGTGGATTATTTTTCAGCAGGAATTGGCTGTCTTTATTTTATTCCTCCCTCTCTAGTGACTCTTGCGTGGAAAGATCCACATCTTGGGTAGTCATTATCCCATACGTCACTAGCTCATGGACTCTTGCTAATTACATGAAAGAAAACATAATTTATGTAAGAACTTACCTGATAAATTCATTTCTTTCATATTAGCAAGAGTCCATGAGACCCACCCTTTTTGTGGTGGTTATGATTTTTTTGTATAAAGCACAATTATTCCAATTGCTTATTTTATATGCTTTCGCACTTTTTTCTTATCACCCCACTTCTTGGCTATTCATTAAACTGATTTGTGGGTGTGGTGAGGGGTGTATTTATAGGCATTTTAAGGTTTGGGAAACTTTGCCCCTACTGGTAGGAATGTATATCCCATACGTCACTAGCTCATGGACTCTTGCTAATATGAAAGAAATGAATTTATCAGGTAAGTTCTTACATAAATTATGTTATTTTGGGGTTTCATATCATTTTAAAGAGACAACAAACCCGTAGACATTTTAAGTAAAATGTTAAGTTAGGAGTAATGAAGCAACTTTGCAATATATTTTAATTATTTATTTGTCCCCTTTACATATAATTTAGCTTGTAAGAACTTGCAATGCAACATGCTGACTTCTCAAGGCTAACCCTGCTACACATCTGCCCATAACTGGCTTATCAGATAGCAACTGCAAAACAATTTACTTTATACTAACATTATGACAGTGACTAAAGCCCAGATCGGCTCCTACAAATTAGGCAAATAGTGGGCAGAGTTTGACTATTGAAAAGTAACTGCAGTAAAAAGGATGTTAATTTGTTTAAAAAAACATTTAGACTTGGCTGATATGTTAATCTACAGCAACACAATAAATCTGTCCTGTAATTACAAGCTGTTTACTGTCCCTTTAATGTCACTGGAGCTCATAGTTAAATGACATTTCGATCCCAGCTCTTATTGCTTTGCTTTAAAATGACCAGTCAAAAGATATGAACTAATCCAGCTTTCTGTGCCCTGTCAGGTGGCCTGTGCGCTATGACCAGTGGTGGGAGTGTAAATTCATTGCTGAAGGTATCATAGATCAGGGTAAGTCATGTTCTCTCTGGTTATCTTATTATTTGCATTGTTAAAATGACAGACAGGAGTGGTCAGTGCCCTTAAAGGATACAGTTACTTTAGATTAAATAAATTAAAGGGACAGTCTACTTGCATTTTTGTTATTGTTTAAATAGATAGATTACACATTTATTACCTATTTTCCAGCTTTGCACAACCAACATTGTTATATTAATATACTTTTTAACCTTTAAGTTTGCTTGTTTCTAGGCCCCAACAGGCCGTCCCTTATCACATTGCTTTTTAAATCTTGCATAACAGCCAGACAGTGCTAGTTCATGTGTGCCATATAGATTACATTGTGCTCTCTCCTGTGGAGAATGATAATAGTTATGCAAGAATCAGCATTGATTGGTTAAAATGCAAGATTCTTAAAAGCACTGAGATAAGCAGCAGTCTGCAGAGGCTTAGATACATAGAGGTAAAAAGTACATTACTATAGCAGTGTTTCTTCTGCAAAACCGGGGAATAGTTTTATAAAGGGATTATCTATCTTTTGAAACAATAACAATTTTTAAGTAGACTGTCCCTTTAAATCACATTACATTTTACTAGAAGACGACAAGACAAAATCATCCAGCTATCCCAATAACCTACGGGGCGAGATACTGAGAGGTGACCTTGGGGAGGGTTTGACCTCTTTTAGTAAGATGTAGTATTCTGAGTATAGAGTCATGAATTTACCGTCGTCTTCTTGCTCCTCTCATTTACGACTCGTCATCCAACATAATCTTCTGTGCTCTCCCCTCACCTCCCCCTTTATTTCTTTCTGTTTTTGTTTGACCTTTTGTTCTCCCCTTCGTACCTGCACATTCTTCAAGTTCATGACGTCTTTTATGTGAAGCTGTATTTAGTATGATTTAATGATGTGCTTAAAGGGACAGTCAACCCAAATGTTCAAATATGTAATTCCTATAAAGTTGCTAACGATGTTTAGTTTGCACTGTAGCCTAATTCATTACCCTAAATCGTTTATAAGCATTTACTACTTACTTGTTTCTTCTTTGCAGTTTAAAATGCCCGCCTGCCCCCTCCCATATTTCGTCATCAAGATCCTAAGGTTGCTCAGTCTCCAGCTCTATATCGGCTACTTCTCGTCAATCCACGCTCCTGGTTTTTTGCGCATTGCGTTGCTAACACTAGGGGGAAAGAGCTCAAAATACTTTCTCAAGTTCCGACACTCAGACGTACCAGTGTGCTGCCAGTCATCTGTGAACAGTCTCCGGCAGTGGGTACTAATAGTTAGTCTAATAGAGGGTACATAGGAAGCAGCTAAATGATGTCTAGAGCTCTATTATTATTATTTAAGTGACCTTCCACCCGCCTAACAGGGAGAGAGGATCAGCAATATACACTTGTCCTGTAAATCAATGGGACGGGCAGGTGCTACATACTCTGGTATTTATTGCCCACCACCGCATCTGCATGTATTAACCATTTAGCTGTCAAGAAATAGGGCTGCAACGCATCGCGTAGCAGTTCTCTGGTAGCAAAGAATGTGTTACGTCTTTTCTGTGTAACAGAGACGGCTGTTTACTGGCAGCTGAGTGTTCTTTCGATAACTGAATAAAATATGTAATTACCATTCCTTTGAAAAAAGAACACTCAGCTGACAGTAAACAGCCGTCTCTGTTACACAGAAAAGACGTAACACATTCTTTGCTACCAGAGAACTGCTACGCGATGCGTTGCAGCCCTATTTCTTGACAGCTAAATGGTTAATACATGCAGATGCGGTGGTGGGCAATAAATATCCCGCTAAAATACCAGAGTATGTAGCACCTGCCCGTCCCATTGATTTACAGGACAAGTGTATATTGCTGATCCTCTCTCCCTGTTAGGCGGGTGGAAGGTCACTTAAATAATAATAATAGAGCTCTAGACATCATTTAGCTGCTTCCTATGTACCCTCTATTAGACTAACTATTAGTACCCACTGCCGGAGACTGTTCACAGATGACTGGCAGCACACTGGTACGTCTGAGTGTCGGAACTTGAGAAAGTATTTTGAGCTCCTTCCCCCTAGTGTTAGCAACGCAATGCGCAAAAAACCAGGAGCGTGGATTGACGAGAAGTAGCCGATATAGAGCTGGAGACTGAGCAACCTTAGGATCTTGATGACGAAATATGGGAGGGGGCAGGCGGGCATTTTAAACTGCAAAGAAGAAACAAGTAAGTAGTAAATGCTTATAAACGATTTAGGGTAATGAATTAGGCTACAGTGCAAACTAAATATCGTTAGCAACTTTATAGGAATTACATATTTGAACATTTGGGTTGACTGTCCCTTTAATATAAGACATTGGAAACTCTACACAAAACAAACAGTGAAATGTTGTCGAGGAGTCATTTGCTCTGTGTTATCGCTGGTGCGTCCTCCTCTATATGCCTTAGACGTTAAAGGGCCATGAAACCCAATTTTTTTTCTTTCATGATTTAGAAAGAGTGTGCAGTTTTAAACAACTTTCTAATTAACTTATATTATCTAATTTGCTTCCTTCTCTTGCTATCCTTTGCTGTAAAGCATATCTAGATAGGCTCAAAAGCTGCTGATTGGTGGCTGCACATAGATGCCTCGTTTGATTGGCTCACCCATGTGCATTGCTAATTCTTCAACAAAGGATATCTAAAGAATTAAGCAAATTAAATAATATAAGTGAATTGGAATGTTGTTTAAAATTGTATTCTCTATCTGAATAATGAAAGAACACATTTGGGTTTAATGTTCCTTTAACTTTGTATATGACAAAGAGTGGACTTTTTTATAATTATTGTTGACAGATACTTTGATATAATTTTTGAGTGTTTATTGTTGTCATGTTGTATCTCCTAATTGACTGCAACGCACAACCTATAAAATCTTAATAAAAAAATAAAGATATAAAAATTGAGATACAGAAATGATTTATGCATAAAATGGATACAAAAGTGCAATAACAATTTCCAAAATTGATAGAGCTGTTGTTTATTCAGAACCCTAAGGTTAGTAAGGAGTGACCTTGGTGTCAGATGCTGTAAAAGGGGCAATAAAGGGATGGCTTAAATAGAACACGCACCTTTAATTAACTCGTCAATTTACTTCTGTCAAATTTGATTTGTGCTCCTGCTGTCCAATGTTTGTTGAACAGTTTTTCTAACACTGTTAAAAACACTTCTGTTACAGAGGGTTAAAGACACGTGCACACTCCTGAGGTCCTATGAGCCTACCTAGATTTACTCATTAATAAAGGAAATCAAGAAAACAAAGAAATGTGATAATAGAAGAAAGTAGTCAAGTAGTTTAAACTGACATGCTGTATCTGAATTGGGAAAGTTTAATTTACTTTACTGACCTTTTAATGCAAAAGATGTATGAAAAGGTTTAATTGCTGCTTTTTCAGAAGCACATAGAAAATGTTTGCTTTCAATGTGAATTGGAAAGTTGTTTATATCTGAATCGTAAAAGTTTAATTTAAAGGGACATACAACAAGTTGGGATAGAGACAAAATATAATATGTACTTTACCTGCAAATTTATACTGCAGTGCCTCACCATTAACCCTTTCTTTCCTATGGCATGGAGAGTCCACAATTGCATTCCAATTACTAGTGGGAGTTCAACTCCTGGCCAGCAGGAGGAAGCAAAGAGCACCCCAGCAGAGCTGTTAAGTGTCACTTCCCTTACCCATAACCCCCAGTCATTCTCTTTGTCTCTATTACGGGAGGATGTGCAAAGATGGTGTCTGAAGATATTTAATCCTTGTATGGGTACTTTTCCCTGCAAGCAAGAATTGGGGTCAAGCTGTGTCCATGTCAATCTCTTTAGTAAGAGTAATGGTGGATCTTAGCAGTTAGAAGACGGCGAGGTGGTCCTTGCATGACTTCTAACATCAATGCTACCCCTTTGTAGAAAACCAGGGTTGGTTAATCTGTTTTTCTTGTCTACAGGTCCATGTCAGCTGTTGTTCTATCTGTCACACCTAAGACGTTGTTCCTGTCCTACACTGCAGCTGAAGCTCCAGGGTCCCTGACAGGAGGAAGTTTTTTTCTGGAACACCAGGGGCTGCTGAGAAAGTCCCTGATCCCCTTATCCCTCCATGTCCTGGTAACCGTGTGGTCTAAGTGAGGGGGACTTTTACTGTTTTATTACTTAGGGGGCAGAAATATCTGTAAATTACAGAAGTGCAGATTAAACGTTGGTTTATGGCTTCTTCACTATTATGCACTCTGATACTATTATTGGGGCGAAAGAGTCTCTGTTTACTTCATTGAGAGTCACAGCTCGCTGTTGTCTGTGAATTTAGACCTCTAGCATCCAGTGTAGTTATGCTGGTAACAGAGGTACGGGCCACGGAGCTATCTCTCCTAAGGTAGTGTTTGAGATTGTGTTTGCTGCATGTCGGAGCCTTGTAGCTATAGTGGCTTCAATTAGAGCTCTAACGGCAATCCGAGAAATCAAAGTAACTGTTGGTTTACAGCTTATCTGTGTTCGTTATGAGGCTCTATGAATAGGCAGAGTTAATCCTTTCTATTTCCTCGAACAGAGTTTGGTCTCTATGTATGGTTACGGGTTTATCCTAATGTTACCGTATGTGGGGCTTATATCAGGATTCTCGGGTGTATTATTGGTTAACACTGGAGTCCCTGTTCATGTGTATGGGTATTAAGTTTTTATTTATCCTTGTGAGACTGTGTTGCCGTGGTCCTCTTTATACGTTAAGCTTCTACTCTCCCCTCTGGCGCTAATCATTTCTATTAGCGGATCTCTATAGCAATAGTCAACACCATTTTTTTATTTTCTAGTACAGCGTCCCTTCCTGCCAATGGCGGTGTGTTTGGCTCGCTTTTATTAAGAGAATTTAGGAGCTTAGGTGATAAAGGCTAACTGTGGCTCAACAACTCGGTAATAGAAGCCAACAGTCCCGGGTTTAAACCCATGTAAGCTGCGACCTTCTATATAGTTTTATGGTGGCAGCCGCCTATCCTCAGAGAGATCAGGTTCTTTCTGCATTGCTGGCAAGCATTTTAACTCAGAGTTGTCTAGGGACAGGTAAAGGTGTTTCACTTTTATTTCCCTATAGATGGTTTTCTGGCATATGAAGTTTATTTATAGTGGTAGACTGCCGGGTTTTTTATGTTAAAAGGACTGGTCTCTACTTTCACTGTATTTCCCTATATTTCTGCAGTATCCTCGTGTCTGCTTCCATCTAGTGGATCTTTTTTTATTACTGCACCTTATGAATTTTCAGTTTTTCTGTATCCTCATTAGATACTGATATAAAGGACTCAGACATATATCTATTATTTTGTCCTTGTCTGACTGTTATGCACTCTGAGATGTTGCTGAGGTCAGGTGTATGCATCTTTGCAGGGGATGACTGGGATATATGTATTCCTATACCTTTCTCCTGTTATTTCTGCTATGCAGATGTCTCTGGGATTTCATACATGCTTCTTGGTGCAAGATGTAATATCCTGAGGACTATTTTTTTGTAGTTATGCTTGTCCTCTTTATATTTGGGAAAATTGTATTTTCTCAGTACAGAGACTGTTTTCATGAGTATGTTTACTTATTTTCTTGGTGAATGATTTGTCACTCTAGCTGTTTGAGTTTAACAGCGCAGGTGTTTTTCCTTTGATTGTGCCTAATATAACGTCACTCTTATAATTCTGGAGTTTATTTCTATAGGATCTCCCTCCTGTTTGTGACCTTTCATGAGGTCTGAGCCTGAGATATAGCATAAATTTAGGGATTATTTTCTGTGTTTTGGTTTATCCCTACCTTTTGAGTCTAGTATCTCTGAATTCTGTTTTAACATAATATCTGCTTCTCCTTCTTTGGTCTTCCAGACATTTTTTATAATCCTATATTTCTGCAGTAGAATATATGATGGCCCGTATCATATGCATATTTAGCATATTTAAAGATGTTTTAGGGATATAAATTGTATCCATGTTCTTTGTGCAGTATTGATGTAGACGGGAGATTGTTATAAGCATTATCTGCTTATTTTTGATGTGAATAATTCTAAATGTATGTTTTGGCATTTTATTTTTCATGATTTATCTTGCCTCTATGCAGTAAACCATAGGATTGAGATTACTTTAAGCATTCTATTTGCTTATTTTAATCATTTTCTGCTGTGTTTTTGCAGTATTCTGCTGTGCAAGTATATGCTTAATTTTAGGTATGTCTTCTTTCAATAGAAGCGACAAATGTTTACATGAATAACAATCTTCCCTGGGAGAGGAATAGGCTCAAGGATTCTATTCAAATCTTTTTGTGGTTCCCAAAAAAGAGGAAACTTTCCATCCCATTTTAGACCTAAAGTGTCTCAACAACTTCCTTGAGGTTCCGTCCTTCAAAATGGAAAATCTGACAATGGAATGGAACATTCTGCCCAGAGGGTCAGTTCATGACTACCATAGATCTGAAGGATGCATATCTTCATGTTCCCATTCACAGGGAACATCTCCAGTTTTCTGCGGTTTGTTTTTCTGGACAAACATTTACAGTTTGTTGCCCTTTCCTTTGGCCTGGCTACGGTTCCTCAAATCTTTCCAAAGGTTCTAGGGGCTCTCTTGACGGTGGTCAGATCTCAGGGAATAGCGGTGGCTCATTACCTAGACGTCATCTTGGTTAAAGCACCATCTTGTCAGCTAGCAAAATCTCATACAGAGATGTTGTTGTCTACCCACGGGTGAAAGGTGAATCTGGAAAAGGGTTCTCTAGTATTAGATTCCAGGGTGTATTTTTTGGGAATAATTATAGATTCTCTACCCATGTACATTTTCTGACAAATGTCAGAAAATACAAACTTCTTGCTTTTTGCCTTTCACTTTAGTCCTCTGTCCGTCCATCAGTGGCTCAGTGCATGGAGGTATTTGGTCGGGCAATTGCTTCCTTGGACATAATTCCATTTGCTTGGTTCCATCTGAGACCTCTACAGCTATGCATGCTTAGTCAATGGAATGGAGACCATTGTTTTCCTGTTTTCTCCATTTGCTCTCCTTCCACGAGTCATTGCTCATATCAATCAGGAGAGAGTGTCCATAATTCTAATCGCTCCTTCTTAGCCTCGCAGGATCTGGTTCACTGATCTGGTGAAGATGTAATTTTTTCCATCTTGGAGGTTTCCTGTGAGGAAGGACCTTATACTTCAGGGTCCCATCCTTCTCCCAAATCTGGATTTTCTGAAGCTGATGACTTGGAGATTGAACGCCTAGTTTTTGGCTAGGCGTGGCCTTTCGAGGAGGTCTTTGAGCCTATGCTCAGGCTCGTGAGCCGGTTGCTCATAAGATTTACCATATGGTATGGCGTATATACCTTTTTATTGGTGTGAATCGAAGGGTTTCTTTTGGAGCAGGGTAAGGGTACCCAGAATTTTATCTTTCTTCCAGAGGAACTGGAGAAATGTTTGTCAGTCAGCACTCTGAAGGGTCAGATTTTTGCACTGTCTGTTGTTTGTTCAAATGTCTGGCAGATCTGCCAGATGTTCAATCTTTGTTCAGGCTTTGGTCAGAATCAGGCCTGCATTTAATCCAGTTGCTCCTCCTTGGAGCCTTAATCTTGTTTTTAATATTTTGCAGCAGACTCCGTTTGAGCCGATGCTTTCGGTTGATATCAAGTTGTTATCTTGGAAAGTTTTGTTTTTTCTGCTCACAGAGTCTCCGAGCTTTCGGCTCTGCAGTGTGATCCCATTACCTTATTTTTCATGCGGATAAGGCGGTCCTTCATACTAAGCTGGGATTTCTTCCTATGGTAATGTCGGATTGCATTATCAATCAGGAAATTGTTCTTCCTTTTTTTGTCCCAATCCATCTTCTCAGAAGGAATGCCTGTTGCATAACCTGGACATACTGCGTGCTCTAAAATTTTACCTTCAAGCAACGGCAATCTTCTGCTCTGGTTCGTTGTTTTCTCTAGTAGAGTAAGAGTCAGAAGGCCACTTCTACTCTTTTTCTCTCTGGTTGAGAAGTGTTTTCTGGTTAGCTTATGAGACAGCTGGACAATAGCCACCTAGGTGACTTATGTCTCTTTCCACTGGAGCTGTCTCTTCTTCCTGGGCTTTCAAAAATTAAGCTTCTGTGGAGCAAATCTGCAAGGCGGTCACATGGTCCTCATTGCATTCCTTTCCAAATCTACAAATTTGATACTTTTGCCTCGGCTGAGGCTTCTTTTGGGAGAAAGGTTCTTCAAGCGGTGGTGCCTTCTGTTTAGGTCCACCTGTCTTGTTCTCCCTCCCTTTCATTCTGTGTCCTCTAGCTTGGATATTGGTTCCCACTAGTAATTGGAATTAAATTGTGTACGCTCCATGCCATAGGAAAGAAAACAACATTTATGCTTACCTGATAAATTTCTTTCTTTCTGGGCATTTCTTTCTATGACCCGCCTTTATTTAAATTTAAGACTGCAGTTTTTTTTTGTACAAAACTCAGGCACCTCTATACCCTTGTGTTATCTTCTTTTTCCATTTCCTTCAGCCGAATGACTGGTGGTTATGGGTAAGGGAAGTAACACTTAACAGCTCTGCTGGGGTGCTCTTTGTCTCCTCCTGCTGGCCAGGAGTTGAATTCCCACTAGTAATTGGAATGAAATTGTGGACTCTCCATGCCCGGAAAGAAAGACATTTATCAGGTAAGCATACATTTTTTTTTTTAGTTTCTGAGTTGTAAAGCTCCCCCACACATTTCCTTCTATGGCTGTATCTATATCTATTGTTCTTTTGATAGAATGCAAAAGTGCATAGGGATTATCTGCTGAAGAATGCATAGAAGCTGTGAACTCAGTTTAAACACTGATAAGAAGGGTGGAGTTGGCTGCTCCAGGCGGCTAAGCTATGTAATTCATTTTGCTTATTTTTGAAAATTATTTTAAAATACTTGCCAGCAATTTTTAAACTATTTTTTATGCAAACTATTTTTAATTAATTGGCCCTTTTAGAATCTGCACATATCTCAACCTGTTTTATGTTCCTTTAACTTTACTCTCCCTTTAAAACCATTTGTAAATAACCAAAATCAACGAAACAGTATTGTAAACACAAAATGAGAAATGTGACATAAAATACTGTGCACAATTTAATAGAAGCTGCGCTGCACCATATATGGAAATCCGATATAGTAGGAAAATGTTCTTAGTTTGCTCCTTTTGGTTCTTGACTAATCAATTTAAACTAATTCACCCGGACAAGCTCTCTTCATGAGCTGCTATAGCTCTCAGACAAACAAATGTAATGTCCCTTACAATAAATAAGCAGTGTCAGATATGCATCTGGGCTTAGTATATAACCCAGATAATTTAGTTAGATTGCAAGTTCTATTGTGCTGAATCGCATTTTCTGATCTGTATTCTGCACCTGGTCCAGGAGGAGGATTCCGGGACAGTTTGGCTGATATTTCGGAGGAGCTTTGCCCTAGCTCTGCCGAGACCCCTGTGCCTCTCCCGTTTTTTGTACGCACTTCTAACCAGGTATGGACTGTCCTGTTTTGCATGTGAATATGTTTGTGTGTTAATAAATAATTGTGAAACGTTTTAGTGCAAACTGCTTCCATTTTTAGTACCATTTTATTTTATTGTAGTGATGTGCAAGAGAGTGACTTAATGTTTTATTCTGCAGCTGTATTTCTATCTTATTTGGTTTTTAACTTGGTTTGAAAACATGCTCAACTATTTCTTTTGCCTTTTTTGTTGTTGTTGCTTTTTATCACAGGTCTGCGGGGACATCCACTAATAAACCTTTTTGTTATAGGGTAACGGGACAGGGGAAGCACGTGATATGTATGTGCCAAATCCATCCTGCAAGGACCTTGCAAAGTATGAGTGGATTGGGCAGCTTATGGGCGCCGCACTACGAGGCAAGGAATTCCTAGTAAGAGAACATCATTACTTACCCTGCGTCTTGCACCTGTGTCTGCATAAGAAACGCAAGTAGTCCTGATCACAATCAGACACTATAGTCACACCCTCTACCCTACAGCAGCATCTTCATGCAATAAGGGAACTTACACATTTATACATCAACGGTCAGAGCCTAAAAGGACTTTACTGTATTACTGGTTTCTTTCTTAAAGGGACCATATATGTATAGTATTTAGCCACAGTTGAGCAGTGCATTGCAAAAGAGCTGCATACAAAATAAATTATTTATAAGCATATGAAACTGACATTTCTTTCATGTAATTAGCAAGAGTCCATGAGCTAGTGACGTATGGGATATACATTCCTACCAGGAGGGGCAAAGTTTCCCAAACCTTAAAATGCCTATAAATACACCCCTCACCACACCCACAATTCAGTTTTACAAACTTTGCCTCCGATGGAGGTGGTGAAGTAAGTTTGTGCTAGATTCTACGTTGATATGCGCTCCGCAGCAAGTTGGAGCCCGGTTTTCCTCTCAGCGTGCAGTGAATGTCAGAGGGATGTGAGGAGAGTATTGCCTATTTGAATTCAATGATCTCCTTCTAAGGGGTCTATTTCATAGGTTCTCTGTTATCGGTCGTAGAGATTCATCTCTTACCTCCCTTTTCAGATCGACGATATACTCTTATATATACCATTACCTCTGCTGATTCTCGTTTCAGTACTGGTTTGGCTATCTGCTATATGTAGATGAGTGTCCTGGGGTAAGTAAGTCTTGTTTTCTGTGACACTCCTAGCTATGGTTGGGCACTTTGTTTATAAAGTTCTAAATATATGTATTCAAACATTTATTTGCCTTGACTCAGAATGTTCAACTTTCCTTATTTTTCAGACAGTCAGTTTCATATTTGGGATAATGCATTTTAATTTAACATTTTTTACCTTAAAATTTGACTTTTTCCCTGTGGGCTGTTAGGCTCGCGGGGGCTGAAAATGCTTCATTTTATTGCGTCATTCTTGGCGCGGACTTTTTTGGCGCAAAAATTCTATTTCCGTTTCCGGCGTCATACGTGTCGCCGGAAGTTGCGTCATTCTTTGACGTTATTTTGCGCCAAAAATGTCGGCGTTCCGGATGTGGCGTCATTTTTGGCGCCAAAAAGCATTTAGGCGCCAAATAATGTGGGCGTCTTATTTGGCGCGAAAAAATATGGGCGTCGCTTTTGTCTCCACATTATTTAAGTCTCATTTTTTATTGCTTCTGGTTGCTAGAAGCTTGTTCTTTGGCATTTCTTCCCATTCCTGAAACTGTCATTTAAGGAATTTGATCAATTTTGCTTTATATGTTGTTTTTTTCTTTTACATATTGCAAGATGTGCCACGTTGCAACTGAGTCAGAAGATACTTCAGGAAAATCACTGCACAGTGCTGGAGCTACCAAGCTAAGTGTATCTGCTATAAACTTTTGGTATCTGTTTCTCCAGCTGTTATTTGTATTGCATGTCATGTCAAACTTATTAATGCAGATAAAATTTCCTTTAGTACTGTTACATTACCTGTTGCTGTTCCGTCAACATCTAATTTTCAGAGTGTTCCTGATAACATAAGAGATTTTATTTTTTAAATCCATTAAGAAGGCTATGTCTGTTATTTCTCCTTCTAGTATACATAAAAGTCTTTTAAAACTTCTCTTTTTTCAGATGAATTTTTAAATGAACATCATCATTCTGATACTGATAATGGTTCTTCTGGTTCAGAGGTTTCTGTCTCAGAGGTT
Organism: Bombina bombina; assembly: GCF_027579735.1. Taxonomy (NCBI): domain Eukaryota; kingdom Metazoa; phylum Chordata; class Amphibia; order Anura; family Bombinatoridae; genus Bombina; species Bombina bombina. The sequence goes on along the minus strand of NC_069508.1, from coordinate 180,542,418 downwards.
GATGCTGATAAATCTTTGTATTTGTTCAAGATGGAATTTATTCGTTCTTTACTTAAAGAAGTGTTATTTGCATTAGAAATAGAGGATTCTGGTCCTCTTGATACTAAATGTAAACGTTTAAATAAGGTTTTTAAATCTCCTGTAGTTATTCCAGAAGTGTTTTATCTCCCTGATGCTATTTCTGAAGTAATTTCCAGGGAATGGAATAATTTGGGTAATTTATTTACTCCTTCTAGACGTTTAAGCAAATTATATCCTGTGCCATCTGACAGATTAGAGTTTTTTGGGACAAAAATCCCTAAGGTTATGGGGCTGTCTCTACTCCTGCTAAATATGCTACTATTCCTACGGCAGATAGTACTTCATTTAAGGATCCTTTAGATAGGAAAATTGAATCCTTTTTAAGAAAAGCTTACTTATGTTCAGGTAATCTTCTTAGACCTGCTATGTTTTTAGCGGATGTTGCTGCAGCTTCAACTTTTTGGTTAGAAGCTTTAGCGCAACAAGTAACAGATCATAATTTTATAGCATTATTATTATTCTATAACATGCTAATAATTTTATTGGTGATACCATCTTTTGATATCATTAGAGTTGATGTCAGGTATATGTCTCTAGCTATTTTAGCTAGAAAAGCTTTATGGATTAAACTTGGAATGCTGACATGTCTTCTAAGTCAACTTTGCTTTCCCTTTCTTTCCAGGGTAAATAATCATTTTCGTTCCTTTCCTCACAAGGAACAAAAGCCTGATCCTTCATCCTCAGGAGCGGTATCAGTTTGGAAACCATTTCCAGTTTGGAATATATCCAAGCCTTATAGAAACCTATAGCCAGCTCCTAAGTACCTATGAAGGTGCGGCCCTTATTCCAGCTCAGCTGGTATGGGGCAGATTACGTTTTTTTCAAGAAATTTGGATCAATTCCGTTCTTAATCTCTGGTTTCAGAAACATTGTTTCAGAAAGGTACAGAATTGGCTTCAAGTTAAGGCCTCCTGCTAAGAGATTTTTTTCTTTCCCGTGTCCCAGTTAACACAGCAAAGGCTCAGCATTTCTGAAATGTGTTTCAGATCTAGAGTTGGCTGGAGTATTTATGCCAGTTCCAGTTCTGGAACAGGGGCTGGGGTTTTATTTTATCTCTTCATTGTACCAAAGAAGGTCAATTCCTTCAGACCAGTTCCGGATCTATCATTATTGAATCGTTATGTTAGGATACCAACATTCAAGATGGTTACTGTAGGACTATCCTGCCTTTTGTTTAGCAAGGGCATTATATGTCTACAATAGATTTACAGGATGTGTATCTGCATATTCCGATTCATCCAGATCACTTTTAGTGTCTAAGATTCTCTTTTTAGACAAGCATTACCAGTTTTGTGGCTCTACCGTTTGGCCTAGCCTCAGTTCCAAGAATTTTTTCTTCTGTTATGTGTGATCAGTCCACGGGTCATCATTACTTCTGGGATATTATCTGCTCCCCTACAGGAAGTGCAAGAGGATTCACCCAGCAGAGTTGCTATATAGCTCCTCCCCTCTACGTCACCTCCAGTCATTCTCTTGCACCCAAAGACTAGATAGGAGGTGTGAGAGGACTATGGTGATTATACTTAGTTTTTATAACTTCAATCAAAAGTTTGTTATTTTACAATAGCACCGGAGCGTGTTATTACTTCTCTGGCAGAGTTTGAAGAAGAATCTACCAGAGTTTTTCTTATGATTTTAACCGGAGTAGTTAAGATCATATTGCTGTTTCTCGGCCATCTGAGGGAGGTAAAAGCTTCAGATCAGGGGACAGCGGGCAGTTGAATCTGCATTGAGGTATGTAGCAGTTTTTATTTTCTGAATGGAATTGATGAGAAAATCCTGCTATACCGTTATAATGACATGTATGTATACTCTACACTTCAGTGTTCTGGGGATGGTATTTCACCGGAATTACTCTGTTAAAATACATTACACCTTTTAATAGGTATTTAATTCATGTTAAACGTTTTTGCTGGAATGTAGAATCGTTTGCATTTCTGAGGTACTGAGTGAACAAATATTTGGGCATTATTTTTCCACTTGGCAGTTTGCTTGTTTTGATTATGACAGTTTCGTTTCTCTCTCACTGCTGTGTGTGAGGGGGAGGGGCCGTTTTTGGCGCTCTTTGCTACGCATCAAAAATTTCCAGTCAGTTACACTTATATTTTCTGCATGATCCGGTTCATCTCTAACAGAACTCAGGGGTCTTCAAACTTCTTTGAAGGGAAGTAGATTCTCTCAGCAGAGCTGTGAGATTTATATAGTGACTGTGTTTTAAAACGTTGCTCTGTGATTTTTATGTTTAAAATTTAATTAGTATTGCTTTACTAATGGGAACAAACCTTTGCTAACAAGTTATGTTGTTTTTAAAGAGTGATGCTATAACTGTTTTTCAGTTCATTATTTCAACTGTCATTTAATCGTTTAGTGCTTCTTTGAGGCACAGTACGTTTTTGTTAAATAAGATTGTAACCAAGTTGCATGTTTATTGCTAGTGTGTTAAACATGTCTGATTCAGAGGAAGATACCTGTGTCATTTGTTCCAATGCCAAGGTGGAGCCCAATAGAAATTTATGTACTAACTGTATTGATGCTACTTTAAATAAAAGCCAATCTGTACAAATTGAACAAATTTCACCAAACAGCGAGGGGAGAGTTATGCCGTCTAACTCGCCTCACGTGTCAGTACCTGCGTCTCCCGCCCGGGAGGTGCGTGATATTATGGCGCCTAGTACATCTGGGCAGCCATTACAGATAACATTACAAGATATGGCTACTGTTATGACTGAAGTTTTGGCTAAGTTACCAGAACTAAGAGGCAAGCGTGATCACTCTGGGGTGAGAACAGAGTGCGCTGATAATTCTAGGGCCATGTCTGATACTGCGTCACAGCTTGCAGAGCATGAGGACGGAGAGCTTCATTCTGTAGGTGACGGTTCTGATCCAAGCAGATTGGATTCAGATATTTCAAATTTTAAATTTAAATTGGAAAACCTCCGTGTATTACTAGGGGAGGTCTTAGCGGCTCTTAACGATTGTAACACTGTTGCAATACCAGAGAAAATGTGTAGGTTGGATAAATACTTTGCGGTACCGGCGAGTACTGACGTTTTTCCTATACCTAAGAGATTAACTGAAATTGTTACTAAGGAGTGGGATAGACCCGGTGTGCCGTTCTCACCCCCTCCAATATTTAGAAAGATGTTTCCAATAGACTCCACCACACGGGACTTATGGCAAACGGTCCCTAAGGTGGAGGGAGCAGTTTCTACTTTAGCTAAGCGCACCACTATCCCGGTGGAGGATAGCTGTGCTTTTTCAGATCCTATGGATACAAAATTAGAGGGTTACCTTAAGAAAATGTTTGTTCAACAAGGTTTGATATTGCAACCCCTTGCATGCATCGCGCCGATTACGGCTGCGGCAGCATTTTGGATTGAGTCTCTGGAAGAGAACCTTAGTTCCGCTACGCTGGACGACATTACGGACAGGCTTAGAGTCCTTAAACTAGCTAATTCATTCGTTTCGGAGGCCGTAGTACATTTAACCAAACTTACGGCTAAGAATTCGGGATTCGCCATTCAGGCACGTAGGGCGCTGTGGCTAAAATCCTGGTCGGCTGATGTAACTTCTAAGTCCAAATTACTTAATATACCTTTCAAGGGGCAAACTTTATTTGGGCCCGGTTTGAAAGAAATTATCGCTGACATTACAGGAGGTAAGGGCCACGCTCTACCTCAAGACAAGGCCAAAGCTAAGGCTAGACAGTCTAATTTTCGTCCCTTTCGGAATTTCAAAGCAGGTGCAGCGTCAACTTCCACTGCACCAAAACAGGAAGGAGCTGTTGCTCGTTACAGACAAGGCTGGAAACCTAACCAGTCCTGGAATAAGGGCAAGCAGGCCAGAAAACCTGCTGCTGCCCCTAAGACAGCATGAACCGAGGGCCCCCGATCCGGGACCGGATCTAGTGGGGGGCAGACTCTCTCTCTTCGCCCAGGCTTGGGCAAGAGATGTCCAGGATCCCTGGGCGCTAGAGATCATATCTCAGGGATACCTTCTAGACTTCAAATTATCTCCCCCACGAGGGAGATTTCATCTGTCAAGGTTGTCAACAAACCAAATAAAGAAAGACGCGTTTCTACGCTGTGTACAAGATCTATTATTAATGGGAGTGATCCATCCGGTTCCGCGGTCGGAACAAGGACAAGGGTTTTACTCAAACCTGTTTGTGGTTCCCAAAAAAGAGGGAACTTTCAGGCCAATCTTGGATTTAAAGATCCTAAACAAATTCCTAAGAGTTCCATCGTTCAAGATGGAAACTATTCGGACAATCTTACCCATGATCCAAAAGGGTCAGTACATGACCACAGTGGATTTAAAGGATGCTTACCTTCACATACCGATTCACAAGGATCATTACCGGTATCTAAGGTTTGCCTTCTTAGACAGGCATTACCAGTTTGTAGCTCTTCCATTCGGATTGGCTACGGCTCCAAGAATCTTCACAAAGGTTCTGGGTGCCCTTCTGGCGGTTCTGAGACCGCGAGGAATTTCGGTAGCTCCGTACCTAGACGACATTCTGATACAAGCTTCAAGCTTTCAAACTGCCAAGTCTCATACAGAGTTAGTTCTGGCATTTCTAAGGTCGCATGGATGGAAAGTGAACGAAAAGAAGAGTTCTCTCTTGCCTCTCACAAGGGTTCCATTTTTGGGGACTCTTATAGATTCCGTAGAAATGAAGATTTATCTGACAGAAGACAGATTAACAAAGCTTCTAAATGCATGCCGTGTCCTTCATTCCATTCAACTCCCGTCAGTAGCTCAATGCATGGAGGTGATCGGCTTAATGGTAGCAGCAATGGACATAGTTCCCTTTGCACGCCTACATCTCAGACCGCTGCAATTGTGCATGCTGAGTCAGTGGAATGGGGATTACTCAGATTTGTCCCCCACTCTGAATCTGGATCAAGAGACCAGAAACTCTCTTCTATGGTGGCTTTCTCGGCCACATCTGTCCAGGGGGATGCCTTTCAGCAGGCCGGACTGGACAATTGTAACAACATCTAGGTTGGGGCGCTGTCTGGAATTCTCTGAAGGCTCAGGGACAATGGAGTCAGGAGGAAAGTCTCCTGCCAATAAACATTCTGGAATTGAGAGCAGTTCTCAATGCCCTTCTAGCTTGGCCCCAGTTAAAGACTCGGGGGTTCATCAGGTTTCAGTCGGACAACATCACGACTGTAGCTTACATCAACCATCAGGGAGGGACAAGAAGCTCCCTAGCAATGATAGAAGTATCAAAGATAATTCGCTGGGCAGAGTATCACTCTTGCCACCTGTCAGCAATCCACATCCCGGGAGTGGAGAACTGGGAGGCGGATTTCTTGAGTCGCCAGACTCTTCATCCGGGGGAGTGGGAACTTCATCCGGAGGTCTTTGCCCAAATACTTCGACGTTGGGGCAAACCAGAGATAGATCTCATGGCGTCTCGCCAGAACGCCAAACTTCCTCGCTACGGATCCAGATCCAGGGATCCGGGAGCGGTTCTGATAGATGCTTTGACAGCACCTCGGAACTTCAGGATGGCTTATGTGTTTCCACCCTTCCCGCTGCTTCCTCGATTGATTGCCAAAATCAAACAGGAGAGAGCATCAGTGATTCTAATAGCGCCTGCATGGCCGCGCAGGACTTGGTATGCAGATCTAGTGGACATGTCATCCTGTCCGCCGTGGTCTCTACCTCTAAGACAGGACCTTCTGATTCAGGGTCCATTCAAACATCAAAGTCTAACTTCTCTGAAGCTGACTGCTTGGAAATTGAACGCTTGATTTTATCAAAACGTGGGTTTTCTGAGTCGGTTATTGATACCCTGATACAGGCTAGGAAGCCTGTTACCAGAAAGATTTACCATAAAATATGGCGTAAATACCTATACTGGTGTGAATCCAAAGATTACTCCTGGAGTAAGGTTAGGATTCCTAGGATATTGTCTTTTCTACAAGAAGGTTTAGAAAAGGGTTTATCGGCTAGCTCATTAAAGGGACAGATCTCAGCTCTGTCCATCTTGTTACACAGGCGTCTGTCAGAAAATTCAGACATCCAGGCCTTTTGTCAGGCTTTAGCTAGGATCAAGCCTGTGTTTAAAACTGTTGCTCCGCCATGGAGTTTAAACTTAGTTCTTAACGTTTTACAGGGTGTTCCGTTTGAACCCCTTCATTCCATTGATATAAGATTGTTATCTTGGAAAGTTCTATTTTTAATGGCTATTTCCTCGGCTCGAAGAGTCTCTGAATTATCAGCCCTTCATTGTGATTCTCCTTATCTGATCTTTCACTCAGACAAGGTAGTTCTGCGTACTAAACCTGGGTTCTTACCTAAGGTTGTCTCTAACAGGAATATCAATCAAGAGATTGTTGTTCCCTCCTTGTGTCCAAATCCTTCTTCAAAGAAGGAACGTCTGCTACACAATCTGGATGTAGTTCGTGCCCTCAAGTTCTACTTGCAGGCAACTAAAGATTTTCGCCAAACTTCTTCCCTGTTTGTCGTTTATTCTGGACAGAGGAGAGGTCAAAAAGCTTCTGCTACCTCTCTCTCTTTTTGGCTTCGTAGCATAATACGTTTAGCCTATGAGACTGCTGGACAGCAGCCTCCTGAAAGAATTACAGCTCACTCCACTAGAGCTGTGGCTTCCACTTGGGCCTTTAAGAATGAGGCCTCTGTTGAACAGATTTGCAAGGCTGCAACTTGGTCTTCGCTTCATACTTTTTCCAAATTTTACAAATTTGACACTTTTGCTTCTTCGGAGGCTATTTTTGGGAGAAAGGTTCTTCAGGCAGTGGTTCCTTCTGTATAATGAGCCTGCCTATCCCTCCCGTCATCCGTGTACTTTTGCTTTGGTATTGGTATCCCAGAAGTAATGATGACCCGTGGACTGATCACACATAACAGAAGAAAACATAATTTATGCTTACCTGATAAATTCCTTTCTTCTGTTGTGTGATCAGTCCACGGCCCGCCCTGTTTTTTTAAGGCAGGTACATATTTTTTAAATTATAATTCAGTCACCACTACACCCTTGGCTTCTCCTTTCTCGTTGGTCTTTGGTCGAATGACTGGAGGTGACGTAGAGGGGAGGAGCTATATAGCAACTCTGCTGGGTGAATCCTCTTGCACTTCCTGTAGGGGAGCAGATAATATCCCAGAAGTAATGATGACCCGTGGACTGATCACACAACAGAAGAAAGGAATTTATCAGGTAAGCATAAATTATGTTTTTCAAGGTTCTCGGTGCCCTTCTTTCTGTAATCAGAGAATAGGGTTTTGGTATTTCCTTATTTGGACGATATCTGGGTACTTGCTCAGTCTTCTCATTTTCGAAGAATCTCATACGAATCGACTTGTGTTGTTTCTTCAAGTTCATGGTTGGAGGATCAATTTACCAATCAGTTCATTGATTCCTCAGACAAGGGTAACCTTTTTAGGTTTCTAGATAAATTCAGTGTCTATGACTCTGTCCTTGTCAGACAAGAGAAGTTTAACATTGATATCAGCTTGTCAAAACCTTCAGTCACAATCATTCCCTTTGGTAGCCTTATGCATGGAAATGTTGGGTCTTAGGACTGCCGCATCAGATGCGATCTCCTTTGCTCGTTTTCACATGCGACCTCTTCAGCTCTGTATGCTGAACCAATGGTGCAGGGATTACTCAAAGATATCTCAATTAATATCTTTAAACCGATTTTACAACACTCTCTGACATGGTGGACAGATCACCATCGTTTAGTTCAGGGGGCTTCTTTGTTCTTCCGACCTGGACTATAATCTCAACAGATGCAAGTCTTACAGGTTGGGGAGCTGTGTGGGGGTATCTGACGGCACAAGGGGTTTGGGAATCTCAGGAGGTGAGATTTCCGATCAATATTTGGAACTCCGTGCAATTTTCAGAGCTCTTCAGTCTTGGCCTCTTCTGAAGAGAGAGTTGTTCATTTGTTTTCAGATAGACAATGTCACAACTGTGGCATACATCAATCATCAAGGAGGGACTTACAGTCCTCTGGCTATGAAAGAAGTATCTCGAATTTTGGTTTGGGCGGAATCCAGCTCCTGTCTAATCTCTGCGGTTCATATCCCAGGTATGGACAATTGGAAAGCGGATTATCTCAGTCGCCAAACGTTGCATCCGGGCGAATGGTCTCTTCACCCAGAGGTATTTCTTCAGATTGTTCAAATGTGGGAACTTCCAGAAATAGATCTGATGGCTTCTCATCTAAACAAGAAACTTCCCAGGTATCTGTCCAGATACCGGGATCCTCAGGCGGAGGCAGTGGATGCATTATCACTTCCTTGGAAGTATCATCCTGCCTATATCTTTCCGCCTCTAGTTCTTCTTCCAAGAGTAATCTCCAAGATTCTGAAGGAATGCTCGTTTGTTCTGCTGGTAGCTCCGGCATGGCCTCACAGGTTTTGGTATGCGGATCTTGTCCGGATGGCCTCTTGCCAACCGTGGACTCTTCCGTTAAGACCAGACCTTTTGTCTCAAGGTCCTTTTTTCCATCAGGATCTGAAATCCTTAAATTTAAAGGTATGGAGATTGAACGCTTGATTCTTGGTCAAAGAGGTTTCTCTGACTCTGTGATTAATACTATGTTACAGGCTTGTAAATCTGTATCCAGAGAGATATATTATAGAGTCTGGAAGACTTATATTTCTTGGTGTCTTTCTCATCATTTTTCTTGGCATTCTTTTAGAATACCGAGAATATTACAGTTTCTTCAGGATGGTTTAGATAAGGGTTTGTCCGCAAGTTCCTTGAAAGGTCAAATCTCTGCTCTTTCTGTTCTTTTTCACAGAAAGATTGCTATTCTTCCTGATATTCATTGTTTTGTACAAGCTTTGGTTCGTATAAAGCCTGTCATTAAGTCAATTTCTCCTCCTTGGAGTTTGAATTTGGTTCTGGGGGCTCTTCAAGCTCCTCCATTTGAACCTATGCATTCATTGGATATTAAATTACTTTCTTGGAAAGTTTTGTTCCTTTTGGCCATCTCTTCTGCCAGAAGAGTTTCTGAATTATCTGCTCTTTCTTGTGAGTCTCCTTTTCTGATTTTTCATCAGGATAAGGCGGTGTTGCGAACTTCTTTTGAATTTTTACCTAAGTTGTGAATTCCAACAACATTAGTAGAGACATTGTGGTTCCTTCATTATGTCTTAATCCTAAGAATTCTAAGGAGAAATCGTTGCATTCTTTGGATGTTATTAGAGCTTTGAAATATTATGTTGAAGCTACTAAGTCTTTCCGAAAGACTTCTAGTTTATTTGTTATCTTTTCCGGTTTTAGAAAGGCCAGAAAACTTCTGCCATTTCTTTGGCATCTTGGTTGAAATCTTTAATTCATCTTGCCTATGTTGAGTAGGGTAAGACTCCGCCTCATAGGATTACAGCTCATTCTACTAGGTCAGTTTCTACTTCCTAGGCATTTAGGAATGAAGCTTCAGTTGATCAGATTTGCAAAGCGGCAACTTGGTCCTCTTTGCATACTTTTACCAAATTCTACCGTTTTGTTGTATTTTCTTCTTCTGAAGCAGTTTTTGGTAGAAAAGTACTTCAGGCAGCGGTTTCAGTTTGAATCTTCTGCTTATGTTTTTCATTAAACTTTATTTTGGGTGTGGATTATTTTCAGCAGGAATTGGCTGTCTTTATTTTATCCCTCCCTCTCTAGTGACTCTTGTGTGGAAAGATCCACATCTTGGGTAGTCATTATCCCATACGTCACTAGCTCATGGACTCTTGCTAATTACATGAAAGAAAACATAATTTATGTAAGAACTTACCTGATAAATTCATTTCTTTCATATTAGCAAGAGTCCATGAGGCCCGCCCTTTTTTTGTGGTGGTTATGATTTTTTTGTATAAAGCACAATTATTCCAATTCCTTATTTTATATGCTTTCGCACTTTTTTCTTATCACCCCACTTCTTGGCTATTCGTTAAACTGAATTGTGGGTGTGGTGAGGGGTGTATTTATAGGCATTTTAAGGTTTGGGAAACTTTGCCCCTCCTGGTAGGAATGTATATCCCATACGTCACTAGCTCATGGACTCTTGCTAATATGAAAGAAATGAATTTATCAGGTAAGTTCTTACATAAATTATGTTTTTGTTAAAAGATTTTCTCCAACATAGGTGTGTCCGGTCCACGGCGTCATCCTTACTTGTGGGATATTCTCTTCCCCAACAGGAAATGGCAAAGAGCCCAGCAAAGCTGGTCACATGATCCCTCCTAGGCTCCGCCTACCCCAGTCATTCTCTTTGCCGTTGTACAGGCAACATCTCCACGGAGATGGCTTAGAGTTTTTTAGTGTTTAACTGTAGTTTTTCATTATTCAATCAAGAGTTTGTTATTTTCAAATAGTGCTGGTACGTACTATTTACTCAGAAACAGAAAAGAGATGAAGAATTCTGTTTGTATGAGGAAAATGATTTTAGCAACCGTAACTAAAATCCATGGCTGTTCCACACAGGACTGTTGAGAGCATTAACTTCAGTTGGGGGAACAGTTTGCAGTCTTTGCTGCTTGAGGTATGACACATTCTAACAAGACGATGTAATGCTGGAAGCTGTCATTTTCCCTATGGGATCCGGTAAGCCATGTTTATTACGATTGTAAATAAGGGCTTCACAAGGGCTTATTTAGACTGTAGACATTTTTTGGGCTAAATCGATTGATATTAACACTTATTTAGCCTTGAGGAATCATTTATTCTGGGTATTTTGATATAATAATATCGGCAGGCACTGTTTTAGACACCTTATTCTTTAGGGGCTTTCCCAAAGCATAGGCAGAGTCTCATTTTCGCGCCGGTGTTGCGCACTTGTTTTTGAGAGGCATGGCATGCAGTCGCATGTGAGAGGAGCTCTGATACTTATAAAAGACTTCTGAAGGCATCATTTGGTATCGTATTCCCCTTGGGTTTGGTTGGGTCTCAGCAAAGCAGATACCAGGGACTGTAAAGGGGTTAAAGCTTAAAACGGCTCCGGTTCCGTTATTTTAAGGGTTAAAGCTTCCAAATTTGGTGTGCAATATTTTCAAGGCTTTAAGACACTGTGGTGAAAGTTTGGTGAATTTTGAACAATTCCTTCATGTTTTTTCGCAATTGCAGTAATAAAGTGTGTTCAGTTTAAAATTTAAAGTGACAGTAACGGTTTTATTTCAAAACGTTTTTTGTACTTTCTTATCAAGTTTATGCCTGTTTAACATGTCTGAACTACCAGATAGACTGTGTTCTGAATGTGGGGAAGCCAGAATTCCTATTCATTTAAATAAATGTGATTTATGTGATAATGACAATGATGCCCAAGATGATTCCTCAAGTGAGGGGAGTAAGCATGGTACTGCATCATTCCCTCCTTCGTCTACACGAGTCTTGCCCACTCAGGAGGCCCCTAGTACATCTAGCGCGCCAATACTCCTTACTATGCAACAATTAACGGCTGTAATGGATAATTCTGTCAAAAACATTTTAGCCAAAATGAACCCTGTTCAGCGTAAGCGTGGATGCTCTGTTTTAGTTACTGAAGAGCATGACGACGCTGATATTAATATCTCTGAAGGGCCCCTAACCCAATCTGAGGGGGCCAGGGAGGTTTTGTCTGAGGGAGAAATTACTGATTTAGGGAATATTTCTCAGCAGGCTGAATCTGATGTGATTACTTTTAAATTTAAATTGGAACATCTCCGCATTTTGCTTAAGGAGGTATTATCCACTCTGGATGATTGTGAAAATTTGGTCATCCCAGAGAAACTATGTAAAATGGACAAGTTCCTAGAGGTGCCGGGGCTCCCAGAAGCTTTTCCTATACCCAAGCGGGTGGCGGACATTGTTAATAAAGAATGGGAAAGGCCCGGTATTCCTTTCGTCCCTCCCCCCATATTTAAAAAATTGTTTCCTATGGTCGACCCCAGAAAGGACTTATGGCAGTCAGTCCCCAAGGTCGAGGGAGCGGTTTCTACTTTAAACAAACGCACCACTATTCCCATAGAGGATAGTTGTGCTTTCAAAGATCCTATGGATAAAAAATTAGAAGGTTTGCTTAAAAAGATGTTTGTTCAGCAGGGTTACCTTCTACAACCCATTTCATGCATTGTCCCTGTCACTACAGCCGCATATTTCTGGTTTGATGAACTGATTAAGGTGCTCGATAGTGACTCGCCTCCTTATGAGGAGATTATGGACAGAGTCAATGCTCTCAAATTGGCTAATTCTTTCACTCTTGACGCCTCTTTGCAATTGGCTAAGTTAGCGGCTAAGAATTCTGGGTTTGCTATTGTGGCGCGCAGAGCGCTTTGGTTGAAATCTTGGTCGGCTGATGCGTCTTCCAAGAACAAGCTACTAAACATTCCTTTCAAGGGGAAAACGCTGTTTGGTCCTGACTTGAAAGAGATTATCTCTGATATCACTGGGGGTAAGGGCCATGCCCTTCCTCAGGATCGGCCTTTCAAGGCAAAAAATAGACCTAATTTTCGTCCCTTTCGTAAAAACGGACCAGCCCAAGGTGCTACGTCCTCTAAGCAAGAAGGTAATACTTCTCAGGCCAAGCCAGCTTGGAGACCAATGCAAGGCTGGAACAAGGGAAAGCAGGCAAAGAAACCTGCCACTGCTACCAAGACAGCATGAAATATCGGCCCCCGATCCGGGACCGGATCTGGTGGGGGGCAGACTCTCTCTCTTCGCTCAGGCTTGGGCAAGAGATGTTCTGGATCCTTGGGCGCTAGAAATAGTCTCCCAGGGTTATCTTCTGGAATTCAAGGGACTTCCCCCAAGGGGAAGGTTCCACAGGTCTCAGTTGTCTTCAGACCACATAAAAAGACAGGCGTTCTTACTTTGCGTAGAAGACCTGTTAAAAATGGGAGTGATTCATCCTGTTCCATTGAGAGAACAAGGGATGGGGTTCTACTCCAATCTGTTCATAGTTCCCAAAAAAGAGGGAACATTCAGACCAATCCTAGATCTCAAGATCTTAAACAAATTTCTCAAGGTCCCATCTTTCAAGATGGAAACCATTCGAACTATCCTTCCTTCCATCCAGGAAGGTCAATTCATGACCACGGTGGATTTAAAGGATGCGTATCTACATATTCCTATCCACAAGGAACATCATCGGTTCCTAAGGTTTGCATTCCTGGACAAACATTACCAGTTCGTGGCGCTTCCTTTCGGATTAGCCACTGCTCCAAGGATTTTCACAAAGGTACTAGGGTCCCTTCTAGCTGTGCTAAGACCAAGGGGCATTGCAGTAGTACCTTACCTGGACGACATTCTAATTCAAGCGTCGTCCCTCCCTCGAGCAAAGGCTCACACGGACATCGTCCTGGCCTTTCTCGGATCGCACGGCTGGAAAGTGAACGTGGAAAAGAGTTCTCTATCCCCGTCAACAAGGGTTCCCTTCTTGGGAACAATTATAGACTCCTCAGAAATGAGGATTTTTCTAACAGAGGCCAGAAAGACAAAGCTCCTGGACTCTTGTCGAATACTTCATTCCGTTCCTCTTCCTTCCGTAGCTCAGTGCATGGAAGTGATCGGGTTGATGGTAGCGGCAATGGACATAGTTCCTTTTGCGCGCATTCATCTAAGACCGTTACAACTGTGCATGCTCAGTCAGTGGAATGGGGACTATACAGACTTGTCTCCAAAGATACAAGTAAATCAGAGGACCAGAGACTCACTCCGTTGGTGGCTGTCCCTGGACAACCTGTCACGAGGGATGACATTCCACAGACCAGAGTGGGTCATTGTCACGACCGACGCCAGTCTGATGGGCTGGGGCGCGGTCTGGGGATCCCTGAAAGCTCAGGGTCTTTGGTCTCGGGAAGAATCTCTTCTACCGATAAATATTCTGGAACTGAGAGCGATATTCAATGCTCTCAAGGCTTGGCCTCAGCTAGCGAGGACCAAGTTCATACGGTTTCAATCAGACAACATGACGACTGTTGCGTATATCAACCATCAGGGGGGAACAAGGAGTTCCCTAGCGATGGAAGAAGTGACCAAGATCATTCTATGGGCGGAGTCTCACTCCTGCCACCTGTCTGCTATCCACATCCCGGGAGTGGAAAATTGGGAAGCGGATTTTCTGAGTCGTCAGACATTGCATCCGGGGGAGTGGGAACTCCATCCGGAAATCTTTGCCCAAGTCACTCAACTTTGGGGCATTCCAGACATGGATCTGATGGCCTCTCGTCAGAACTTCAAAGTTCCTTGCTACGGGTCCAGATCCAGGGATCCCAAGGCGGCTCTAGTGGATGCACTAGTAGCACCTTGGACCTTCAAACTAGCTTATGTGTTCCCGCCGTTTCCTCTCATCCCCAGGCTGGTAGCCAGGATCAATCAGGAGAGGGCGTCGGTGATCTTGATAGCTCCTGCGTGGCCACGCAGGACTTGGTATGCAGATCTGGTGAATATGTCATCGGCTCCACCTTGGAAGCTACCTTTGAGACGAGACCTTCTTGTTCAGGGTCCGTTCGAACATCCGAATCTGGTTTCACTCCAGCTGACTGCTTGGAGATTGAACGCTTGATTTTATCGAAGCGAGGTTTCTCAGATTCTGTTATCGATACTCTTGTTCAGGCCAGAAAGCCTGTAACTAGAAAGATTTACCATAAAATTTGGAAAAAATATATCTGTTGGTGTGAATCTAAAGGATTCCCTTGGGACAAGGTTAAGATTCCTAGGATTCTATCCTTCCTTCAAGAAGGATTGGAAAAAGGATTATCGGCAAGTTCCCTGAAGGGACAGATTTCTGCCTTGTCGGTGTTACTTCACAAAAAACTGGCAGCTGTGCCAGATGTTCAAGCCTTTGTTCAGGCTCTGGTTAGAATCAAGCCTGTTTACAAACCTTTGACTCCTCCTTGGAGTCTCAATTTAGTTCTTTCAGTTCTTCAGGGGGTTCCGTTTGAACCCTTACATTCCGTTGATATTAAGTTATTATCTTGGAAAGTTTTGTTTTTAGTTGCAATTTCTTCTGCTAGAAGAGTTTCAGAATTATCTGCTCTGCAGTGTTCTCCTCCTTATCTGGTGTTCCATGCAGATAAGGTGGTTTTACGTACTAAACCTGGTTTTCTTCCAAAAGTTGTTTCTAACAAAAACATTAACCAGGAGATTATCGTACCTTCTCTGTGTCCGAAACCAGTTTCAAAGAAGGAACGCTTGTTGCACAATTTGGATGTTGTTCGCAGCTCTAAAATTCTATTTAGATGCTACAAAGGATTTTAGACAAACATCTTCCCTGTTTGTTGTTTATTCAGGTAAAAGGAGAGGTCAAAAAGCAACTTCTACCTCTCTCTCTTTTTGGATTAAAAGCATCATCAGATTGGCTTACGAGACTGCCGGACGGCAGCCTCCCGAAAGAATCACGGCTCATTCCACTAGGGCTGTGGCTTCCACATGGGCCTTCAAGAACGAGGCTTCTGTTGATCAGATATGTAGGGCAGCGACTTGGTCTTCACTGCACACTTTTACCAAATTTTACAAGTTTGATACTTTTGCTTCTTCTGAGGCTATTTTTGGGAGAAAGGTTTTGCAAGCCGTGGTGCCTTCCATTTAGGTGACCTGATTTGCTCCCTCCCTTCATCCGTGTCCTAAAGCTTTGGTATTGGTTCCCACAAGTAAGGATGACGCCGTGGACCGGACACACCTATGTTGGAGAAAACAGAATTTATGTTTACCTGATAAATTTATTTCTCCAACGGTGTGTCCGGTCCACGGCCCGCCCTGGTTTTTTAATCAGGTCTGATAATTTATTTTCTTTAACTACAGTCACCACGGTACCATATGGTTTCTCCTATGCTATTATTCCTCCTTAACGTCGGTCGAATGACTGGGGTAGGCGGAGCCTAGGAGGGATCATGTGACCAGCTTTGCTGGGCTCTTTGCCATTTCCTGTTGGGGAAGAGAATATCCCACAAGTAAGGATGACGCCGTGGACCGGACACACCGTTGGAGAAAGAAATTTATCAGGTAAACATAAATTCTGTTTTTCATGGTTTTACACTCCATTGGCAATCCCTTGAAAAAGGAAAATGTTTATCTCTTTTGCTTTTTTGTAATTGGGGCATAAAAAATAAGCTCCTGCACTGATCAAACAATCACTGTGCAAAGAGAGGGATCTGGAACCTGCACTCTGAACTTTGTCTGAGGCAGTGGGAAAAAACATCGTTTTCAGAGGTAAATTGCAGACAAAGGGGACAAGATAAATAATTGAATTACCCTTTTTTCTTACTACACATATTTAAACATTTGAAGGGGAATTTGATATTGAGCTTGATGTCCCTTTTAAGCAACTATTTCACGTGCGCTGACCTCATCCTCATTTAACCAACATGTCTGACTCTCACCTTCTCTGCATCACCTGTAATCATACTCATATTGCTGTCATTAAAATGAAACCGCCTTTTGTTGTATAATACGCACCTATTCTTTTCCTGTAGGTCCTGGCCTTGCCAGGCTTGGTATGGAAACAGCTTACTGGGGAAGATGTCAGCTGGAGTAAGGATTTCCCCGCCATTGACTCTCTACTAGTGAGATCCTGTTTCAATTAAGTTTCTTTGTTTCAACAATGTCTGTTTTGTCTTATTTGCGTTTATCCGTTTAGGACTTGTGTAGTGATTTTATCCTTTGATTAAAATGACGTTCACAATCATCAATAAATATTGTATGATGATCTACAGGAAGTTAGACACACAGAATATATAAAAGTGGTCCTTCTCTTCACTTTTTTTCTTGCTACCTCTTTTGCATTTATAGAAACACAAATCTGTGTATCGAGTACAAACAGTAGTTTGTGAGCTAAGCAAGGGATCTCCTGTCTTTACAATACACTGAGGATGCTCTGTAATTCGCCCTTTAGGTGAAGCTCTTGGAGATGATGGAACAAATGGACAAGGAAACATTTGGTTTTAAATTTGGCGAGGAACTGACTTACACCACAGTGCTAAGTGATCAGAGGATGGTTGACCTTATCTCCGGGGGCAGCAACATCTCGGTGCGGTATGAGGATCGCATGGAATTTATTGAGATGGTGAAGAAGGCACGACTTGAGGAGAGCAAGGACCAGGTATGGTGGCACCTTGCTGTCCCATCAGTCCCTAAGAAAGTCATGTGAGTGTAGGTGGTGAAAAATCTTTTATCAGACCAAAAATATAAGATGCTTTGATATTTTAGTTTACTTATTGTAGAAACAAACCACAGCAGCTTCGGAAACTCCGTAAATCATCAGAATAACTTCCTGATTTACTAAAACTTCTCAACTATTTCTTACTTAACACAGCTACAAAATCCATCAGTTGATTCTTAATTATAAACTTTAGATTTCTGGTAATGGTTTCTCTGTGTGTTTTATTTCTGGGTAAAGTTAGTCTTAAAGGGATATTCCGGTCATAATTTAAATGCACATAGATGAATTAAATCTTTGAATAGAAACATATTTGCAATATACATGTGTTAGAAAAAATGCTTCTAGTAAAAGGTACCACTGTTTGAGTGTTTAGTTTTGTTCTCTGCATGTGCATGTGAAGCATAGCTGGATATTTTCAGTGCACCAGCATTTTAAATACTGCAGCTGCTTAGAGCACCAGTGGGGCTTGTATCATGTTAGCAATTAACAAACGGAGTCATTACCAGACTGCACAAGCACCTTAGGTTCTCTGAGCAAGTGCTGTGTTTAAAATGCTGATGCACGGTGCATACTTAAATACACATTTGATACAGCTAAAGCTTTCATCAGAAGCATTTTTTGCTAATACGTGTATGGTACAAAAATGCTTCTATTCAAAACTGAAATGCATCCATGTAGATTACAATTTTGGCTGGAATGTTCCTTTAAATTTCATAGAAGAAATTCCCTGACCATGTGACCTTTGGACTTTCTGGTGTGTTTCTCAGGTAGGTGCGATTCAGGCTGGGCTGCTCAAAGTGGTTCCTCAAGCTGTGCTGGATCTTCTTACATGGCAGGAGCTGGAGAGAAGAGTCTGTGGTGATCCAGAGATTAGTGTGGAAGCCTTAAAAAAACTAAGTACGTTATTTCACAATGTAGTAAAGATACATTTCTCGCCTCGTTTTTCATAACATATTTTAATTTTTTTTTCTTCTTTGTATTTTCCATGTATCTACCAGTTGGCTAGATTACGAGTTGTGCGTTAAGGTAAAAAAGCAGCGTTAAGAGGTCCTAACGCTGCTTTTTTACGCCCGCTGCTATTACGAGTCTTGAAGGTTTAGGATCACCGCACACTTCTTTGGCCTTACCGCAAAACGACTTACGTAAACTTTGTAAAGTCTTTTTTCTATGGGACTTCCATAGCGCTGATATTACGAGTCTGTCCTGGGAGGCCAAAAAGTGAGCTGTACACCCTACCCCGTCTGGAGTCCTAACGCATTTAAAAGTCAGTAGTTATGAGTTTTATGGTACAGCGCCGTAACATAAAACTCATAACTAAAGTGCTAAAAAGTACACTAACACCCATAAACTACCTATTAACCCCTAAACCGAGGCCCTCCCGCATCACAAACACTAAAATTAAATTTCTAACCCCTAATCTGCCACTCCGGACACCGCCGCCACCTACATTATGTTGATGAGCCCCTAATCTGCTGCCCCCAACATCGCAGACACCTACATTATATTTATTAACCCCTAATCTGCCGTCCCCAATGTCGCCTCAACCTACCTACACTTATTAACCCCTAATCTGCCGCCCCCACATTACCAACACTATAATAAACATATTAACCCCTAAACCGCCGCACTCCCGCCTCGCAAACATTAGTTAAATATTAACCCCTAATCTGCCATCTCTAACATCTGCCGCCCCCAACGTCGCCGCCACTATACTGAATGTATTAACCCCTAAACCTAAGTCTAAGCCTAACACCCCCTAACTTAAATATAATTACAATAAATCTAAATAAAATTACTATCATTAACTACATTAATCCTATTTAAAACGAAATACTTACCTATAAAATAAACCCTAAGCTAGCTACAATATAACTAATAGTTACACTGTAGCTAGTTTAGGGTTTATTTTTATTTTACAGGCAAGTTTGTATTTATTTTAACTAGGTACAGTAGTTATTAAATAGTTATTAACTATTTAATAACTACCTAGCTAGAATAAATACAAAAGTACCTGTAAAATAACACCTAACACTACACTATAATTAAATAAATTTACTAAATTAAATACAATTA
Organism: Bombina bombina; assembly: GCF_027579735.1. Taxonomy (NCBI): domain Eukaryota; kingdom Metazoa; phylum Chordata; class Amphibia; order Anura; family Bombinatoridae; genus Bombina; species Bombina bombina. The sequence continues at coordinate 180,523,162 of NC_069508.1, read as the reverse complement.
AATAAATTAAATTAGCTAAAGTGCAAAAACAAACAAACACTAAACTACAGAAAATAATAAACAAATTACAGATATTTAAACTAATTACACCTAATCTAATAGCCCTATCAAAATAAAAAAGCCCCCCCCCCCCCCCCCCCCGGTCAGGGTTTTTTCCCTGTTTTGTTTGTCATGTGCTGCTGGCAGCCATTTTACTCACCTCTCTTCCTGACTATGGTGCATTATGGGGGATACTGCTCATTTCCTGCACTTCCTTTTATGGCCAGACTAGTATGCATTTTCCGTGTGAAACAGGATGCAGTCTCAGAATTGTGATGTCATCACTTATTATTTAAAGGGCCTCTGTTCAGTATGCTTTGCCTTTGCGTTGTCTCAGACCTGTTTGTGAGAGTTCCTGTGTATTACCTGGCTGCCTGACGTCCTTCCTGATTCCTGATCCCTGGCTTGTTCCTGACTCTGCTGTTTTCCTTGTTGCTGATTCCGGCTCGTCTGACTATTCGCTTTGGCACCTGACTTGGCTCGTCTGACTACCAGCTCTGGTTTTGACTCCTGGCTTGTTACTTGACTTGTGGACTTATTATTATTTTTTGCTATTAATAAAGGTGTGATTATGTTATGGTATAACCCTGTTATCGAGGGTTAATGCCAGATGAAAGATGCCCTGAATACGGGATCAGCAACACACAAATCCAGTTAATTTCCCCCCAAACACAAGACCAAGCTCCGTCTTGAGGGTAAAACAGAATCTACTTTATTGAGGGCTATATGCCCGGTATTTATGCAGGTCTCCCACCTGGTTGACACTCTCCTTCAACTCTCAGAGCTCTGTTTTTTCTTTAAAATCAGGTCCTTTTGCTCAGATACTTCTTTATAGTCCTTCTCCTGCTTACTTCTGGTTTAAAAACAACTCCAACTGTCTTAGACAAAACAGTTACTCAAAACTGAAGTTAACCCCTCCAGTACTGTTGGATTTGCACCCTGTACCTATAATGGGCACAGGGTGACTTAACATAATGCCCGAATCCATAATCCGTAGGGAGGTTGACAGAGGGGTCTGTCACAGATTATTTTTGCACTTCTCGTCTCAGTCTGATTCCTGGCACCCTGACATTACGCAAAGGCCATGAATCCTGATTGTGCTAATAATCCACCTTTACCTGCCATCATTTCCAGGATGGATGTACAGGATCACCGCTTGGATCAATTTGCAGTAGCCCTACAAACCCTGCTGACTCACACTGCACATTTGGACCAAAGTGTCCCGCAAGTTATGGCTGCTCCTGTTTCCGCTGCTGCACCTATGCCTACCAGGAGCATGTCCGGTTCTGCACCTCTACCTCAGCGATATGGAGGTGATCCTATTCAGTGCAGAGGGTTTTTGAACCAGGTGGGCATTTACTTTGAGATGTTAACTCAGGCGTTTCCCTCTGACAGAGCTAAGGTGGGATTTCTCATCTCGTTACTCTCTGACACAGCTCTTGCCTGGGCTAATCCCTTGTGGGAGACAAATAAACCTGTGATTTCAAATACCCTGAATTTGTGGCCTCTTTTCGAAGGGTATTTGATGTTCCGGCTCTGCTGCTAAACGACTCATGTCCATTCAGCAAGTTACAAGATCTGTTGCTCAGTATGCTATTGAGTTCCGTACGCTTGCCGCAGAGGTAGGTTGGAACAATGAAGCCCTTGTTGCTGCCTTCTTTCATGGGCTTTCTGATGCGATTAAAGACGAAGTTGCTGCCAGAGATTTACCAGAGGATCTCGAGGCATTGGTGTCTTTTTTTTTATGTTAATTAACATCAGACTCAGAGAAAGGCCCTCTTTCAAGGAGCGCTTGCGGAAGCCTCCTGTTCCGTTGTCTCCTACGTGTTCGTTCCCACCCATGCCTCCCTTTCCTCCCATGCCTCCTGGTCCCAGGTCACCAGGTACTGCTGAGCCGATGCTCAGGAGGAGGGAGGGGCTCTGCCTCTATTGTGGGTTACAGGGCCACCTTTTGAAGTCTTGTCCTACACGGCCGGGAAACGCTCACATCTAAGGTCCTGTCGGGGGCAGACCTTGGGTGGTTTATCCTCGCCCCCGGAACCGCTTAAGGAGAAACCTTTGGTCAGGGTTGTCCTTTTCTGGGTGGACTCCTCCATAGTCACTCAGGTTCTTGTTGACTCCGGTGCTGCGGGCTATTTCATTGACGGTGCTTTTGTATCAAAGCACTCCATTCCTGTTTTGCCTTGGTCCGTTCCGCTTGCTATTGAGGCCATTGATGGCAGGCCCCTTCAGCCCGCACTCATTACTCGCGAAACTGCTCCGTTGTCCATGGCTGTTGGGGCTCTCCATTTTGAAACCCTCCAGTTCCAGGTGATAAACTCTCCGCATTTTCTGGTTGTTCTGGGTTATCCCTGGCTCCAAAAGCACAATCCCAGTCTCGACTGGCACAGGTCCAAAATTTTGTCGTGGTCCCCGCAATGTATTTCCACTTGTCTTCGGAAACCAGTTAAAGTCTTGTGCACTTCTTCGGTATCTCAATTGCCAGAGGAGTACCGAGAGTTCCTAGACGCTTTTGATAAGGTGCGTGCCTCCTTACGATTGTGCCATAGACCTGCAACCCGGAGCCATTCCTCCTCGGGGTCGGGTGTACCCTCTGTCTGTTGCAGAGAATTGTGCTATGGAGGAGTATGTTACAGATGCTCTGTCGCGGGGGATCATCCGCAAATCCTGCTCTCCTGCAGGGGCTGGCTTCTTCTTTGTGAAGAAAAAGGGTGGCGAGTTAAGACCATGCATCAATTATAGGGGTCTTAATCGTCTTACCATTAAGAATGCTTACCCTATTCCTCTCATTACAGAACTCTTTGATCGCCTCAAGGGAGCTACGGTCTTTACTAAACTTGATTTGAGAGGAGCGTACAATCTCGTTAGGATTAAGGAGGGCCATGAATGGAAAAGCATTTAACACCAGGAGCGGGCATTATGAGTATCTTGTAATGCCCTTTGGCTTATGTAATGCTCCTGCTGTTTTTCAGGAACTTATTAATGATGTCCTATGAGATATGTTGCAACAGTGTGTTGTGGTGTACTTAGACGACATCCTCATACACTCACCCACACTTGAGGCTCATCGTTCTGATGTTACACAGGTTCTTCAGAGACTACGTGAGAACGGCCTGTTTTGTAAACTGGAGAAATGTGAGTTCCATCAGACTCAAGTAACCTTCCTAGGTTATGTTATCTCCGTTGCAGGGTTCTCCATGGATCCTGACAAGTTATCTGCAGTTCTGCAGTGGCCTCACCCAGATGGGCGCTATTTTTGTCTCGGTTTAATTATGTGGTCTCCTACCTGCCTGGTAGTAAGATTGTTAGGGCTGATGCCCTCTCTCGACAATTTTCGCCTCTGTCCTAGGAGGAGTCTCTACCTACTCCTGTTATACCTCCTGACCGTATTTTGGCTACCATACATACTAATTTGACTTCTCCCTTGGGGGAGGAGATCCTGGCTGCACAAACCAATGCACCTCCTGAGAAACATAGTGGTAAGTGTTTTGTTCCTGAGAATCTTCAAACTAAACTTTTGCACACTTACCACTATCCTGAAGCCGCAGGTCACCCAGGCAAGAACCAAATGATTTGGTCTGTCACTCAACAATTCTGGTGGCCTGGTCTTCGTTCTGATGTTGCTGCGTATGTTGCCTCCTGCTCAGTTTGTGCACAGAATAAGACTCCTCAACGTCTTCCTGTGGGTCTTCTTCAACCTATTGCTAATGGTGAGCGTGCTTGGACACATCTTTCCATGGACTTCATTGCCGAGCTCCCTGTTTCCAATGGCAATACTGTTATCCTTATGGTGGTTGACCGTTTTTCTAAAATGTCACATTGCATTCCCTTGATGAAGCTGCCTACCGCTCAGGAGCTTACTTCAATTTTTGCCCCGGAGGTCTTCCATTGACATGGGTTACCCAAGGAGATAGTGTCAGACCGGGGTAGCCAGTTTGTCTCCAGGTGTTGGCGTTCCTTTTGTGCTCAAATGGGGATCCAGCTTTCCTTCTCCTCGGCATATCACCCTCAATCCAATGGGGCTGCGGAACGGTCTAATCAAGCTCTGGAACAGTTCCTCCGTTGCTTTGTCTCAGATCACCACAATAATTGGTCTGAACTGTTACCTTGGGCAGAGTTTGCTCGTAATAGTGCTATTAATGCTTCCTCCAAGTTATCCCCGTTCATGGTGAATTATGGGTTTCAACCATCTTTGTTGCCCGATTCATTCATGTCTCAGGGTATTCCGGCTTTGGAGGAGCATCTCCAGCAACTCCGTTCCACGTGGGTGCAGATTCAGTATTGCCTTCATCGTTCTATGCAGCGCCAAAAGTTCCAGGCTGATCGTAGGCGTCTGCCCGCGCCTTCCTACCAGGTTGGTGAGAGAGTTTGGCTGTCCTCCCTCAACTTGAACCTTTGTGTGCTTTCCAATAAATTGGCTCCCCATTTTGTTAGTCCTTTTCGAATACTCCGACGGGTTTATCCTGTGGCCTACTCTCTTGAACTTCCTCCTGTTATGCGCATCTCCAATGTTTTTCATGTCTCCCTCTTGAAACCATTGGTTTGTAATCGGTTTACCACTGTGTTGCCTCATCCCTGTCCTATCTTTGTTGACAACCATGAAGAGTATGAGGTCAGCAGCATTAATGACTCTCATATGTCTAGGGGCCGTGTACAGTATTTGGTTCACTGGAGGGGCTACGGTCCGGAGGAGCGTTCTTGGGTTCCCTCCTCTGATGTTCATGCTCCCACCCTCCTCCGTGCCTTCCATGCCCGTTTCCCCAATAAGCCTTTTGTCCTCCCACGGGGGAGGGGTCGTGGAGGGGAGGGTACTGTCAGGGTTTTTTCCCTGTTTTGTTTGCCATGTGCTGCTGGCAGCCATTTTACTCACCTCTCTTCCTGACTATGGTGCATTGTGGGGGATGCTGCTCATTTCCTGCACTTCCTTTTATGGCCAGACTGGTATGCATCATCGGTGTGAGACCGGATGCAGTCTCAGAATTGTGATGTCATCACTTATTATTTAAAGGGCCTCTGTTCAGTATGCTTTGCCTTTGCATTGTCTCAGACCTGTTTGTGAGAGTTCCTGTGTATTACCTGGCTGCCTGACGTTCTTCCTGATTCCTGATCCCTGGCTTGTTCCTGACTCTGCTGTTTTCCTTGTTGCTGATTCTGGCTCGTCTGACTATTCGCTTTGGCTCCTGACTTGGCTCGTCTGACTACCAGCTCTGGTTTTGACTCCTGGCTTGTTATTTGACTTGTGGACTTTTTATTATTTTTTGCTATTAATAAAGGTGTGATTATTTTTGCACTTCTCGTCTCAGTCTGATTCCTGGCACCCTGACACCCCCAAAATAAAATAAAACCCTAGCCTAAACTAAACTACCAATAGCCCTTGAAAGGGCCTTTTGCGGGGCATTGCCCCAAAGTAAACAGCTCTTTTACCTGTAAAAAAAAATACAAACAACCCCCGCAACAGTAAAACCCACCAACCACACAAACAACCCCGCAAATAAAATACTATCTAAAAAAAACCTAAGCTCCCCATTGCCCTGAAAAGGGCATTTGGATGGGCATTGCCCTTAAAAGGGCAGTTAGCTCTTTTGCAGGCCCAAAGTCCCTAACCTTAAAATAAAACCCACCCAATACACCCTTAAAAAAACCTAACACTAACCCCCTGAAGATCGATTACTTTGGGGCAATGCTCTGCAAAAGGCCCTTTTAAGGGCTATTGGTAGTTTAGGCTAGGGTTTGTTTTTATTTTGGGGGGCTTTTTTTTATTTTGATAGGGCTATTAGATTAGGTGTAATTAGTTTAAATATCTTGTAATTTGTTTATTATTTTCTGTAATTTAGTGTTTGTTCATTTTTGTACTTTAGCTAATTTAATTTATTTAATTGTATTTAATTTAGTAAATTTATTTAATTATAGTGTAGTGTTAGGTGTTATTGTAACTTAGGTTAGATTTTATTTTACAGATACTTTTGTATTTATTTTAGCTAGGTAGTTATTAAATAGTTAATAACTATTGTACCTAGTTAAAATAAATACAAACTTGCCTGTAAAATAAAAATAAACCCTAAGCTAGCTACACTTAGGGTTTATTTTACAGGGAAGTATTTAGTTTTAAATAGGAATAATTTAGTTAATTATAGTAATTTTATTTAGACTTATTTAAATTATATTTAAGTTAGGGGGTGTAAGGGTTAGGTTTAGACTTAGGTTTAGGGGTTAATACATTTAGTATAGTGGTGGCGACGTTGGCGCGGCAGATTAGGGGTTAATAAATGTAGGTAGGTGGCGGCAATGTTAGGGACAGCAGATTAGGGGTTAATAATATTTAACTAATGTTTGCGAGGCAGGAGGGCGGCGGTTTAGGGGTTAATATGTTTATTATAGTGGCGGCGACGTTGGGGGCAGCACATTAGGGGTCAATAAGTGTAGGTAGGTGGCGGCGACATTGGGGGCGGCAGATTAGGGGTTAATAAATATAATGTAGGTGTCTGCGATGTTGGGGGCAGCAGTTTAGGGGTTCATAAGTATAATGTAGGTGGCGGCGGTGTCCGGAGCGGCAGATTAGGGGTTAATAAATATAATGCAGGTGTCGGCGATGTCGGGGGCGGCAGATTAGGGGTTAATAACTGTAAGATTAGGGGTGTTTAGACTCGGGGTTCATGTTATGGTGTTAGGTGTAGACATAAATTTTATTTCCCCATAGGAATCAATGGGGCTGAGTTACTGAGTTTTACGCTGCTTTTTTGCAGGTGTTAGACTTTTTCTCAGCCGGCTCTCCCCGTTGATTCCTATGGGGAAATCGATTTAAGCAGCGCTGGTATTGGAGTGCGTTAAGGAGCAAAATTTTGCTCAACGCTGACTTCTTGTCTTTTGACGGGTTTATAAAAACTCGTAATACCAGCACTGCATGTAAGTGAGTGGTGAGACAAAACTGCTCGTTAGCACCGCATAGCCTCTAACGCAAAACTCGTAATCTAGCCGAGTGTTTCTTCTAAGGCCAGTTTTGTGTGAAGCCGTTGGAGCAATTAGCAAACACTACACAATGCAGACTTCAAGGTGTGGTTCCCTTATTAACTGTTTCACTGCCGGGCTGCTCACAATACTGGCCTTAGAGGGAACACTGGTCTCTGCTTCTCTCTACAACTTTTTATTTTGTACATTTGTCCTCTTGTCTCGCTCTTCTTTGTTATAAACTCCACTCATCTCTTCTTGTATTGCTGCAAATCTCTCCTGTGTCTCATCAACTTTCTTTTTTTTTTTTAAATATTCTTCTTCAGCGAGGTTTGAGGATTTGGAGGTTACAGACACCAGAGTTCAGTATTTCTGGGAGGCATTAAACAACTTCACTAACGGTAAGTAAGGGTCCCCCATAGGGCCTCAGGCACATGCAGAGCAGAAGGAACAGGACAAAAAGACACAATAAGTTTTACTATAGTTATTGTCATACGGGGGGAACTTTCACAACAAATAAAATAGCAGAAGCATAAAAGACAAACAGTTGTTATGTACAGTGTGTGTATACTGTAAGGTACCCTGTTATTATTATTATCATCAGTTATTTGTAAAGCGCCAACAGATTCCGCAGCGCTAGACCCTGTAACCTCTATACGTGTTAAATCAGTGTATGAAATGTTATGCGCTACGCTTATCTCTCTGGTTTTACACATTAGATACGTTAGATTCTACTGATTGCTAAAAGAAACTGTTGTAATTTTCTCACTTATGCTGCACTAATCAATTCCACTTTTCAGAGGATCGCAGCCGTTTCCTAAGATTTGTCACCGGGAGAAGTCGGCTACCAGCGCCAATCTATATTTACCCGGATAAATCAGGGTGAGTAGCAAAGACTAAACTTACTGTAAAACTAATAAAAAAACAATTAGGTTTTTTTACCATTTGTTGAATGTAGAGAAGAAGATATGAAGATTTAGGGATAGTTTCAATACTGTTCTCAGTCTTTAAATAATAATCTAAAAGTGCCCGGCCCAATATAGCTATAATCATGTACAAAAAGACGCTATAATAAACATATTTTGTGTACAACCTGGACCTACCCTGACATTACACCCATGTTACTGAGAGCAGAAGATTTTAGTAACAACCCTGTGTGTAACTGTGAGAATCCCCAGATCTGTCTGACATCTCATCATTTGTGTAAGTGAACTTTACTAATATTGCTAACTTACTCCTTTCAGAGAAGACGTGTTTTGCTCTGACAAGTCTGATTGGTTACTTTAACGATAAAGACTCATATACAGCTGACATGCATTCACTAACTGTGTTTTTATTTACTTTTTTTTTCGTAACCTTTTAACGCCGTTATGCCGTTCTATTCCGTCATATTTACACTGGGCTTTAAAGCTGTTATGACGGAATAGAACGTCATATCAAACGGCTGTCCTGAAGCCTTCTGCGCTTCAAGGACTTGATCGCGGTCTGGAGGGCGTTCCTAGGGTTGTAGGGACGCCCCCCAGATGCGATCCAATAATTGAAATCTCGCGATCGTATGCACGATCGCGTAGTTTCAATTTGTCTACATCGGAACAGGTGTTCTGATGTAGACACTTTAACCCTGTCACGAAAGGGTTAAATCTCTTTTTTTGCCTCTTCTACCTCTCCTACCTAGCAGGATTGCGAGAGTCCAGTAATTTGCCAGGAAAGATGAAACACTGGTAGAGGACTTTTTTGGCATATAAGCTGTTGGCTTTATTTTGTGACTGGCTATATTACAAACTTGATTGGGAATGTTGCTCTATTATTAGCACAATCACTTTATTATCCTTTTAATAAAATATATAATAATAATATAATAAGTTTTTTTGCAGTTAGCGCACCTGGTTTCTTAGAGATTGTTTTACCATCTTATCATATCCCGTATAGCTTTATGGAACACAGCACCAAATAATGTAATTGTTATGTCTTTTCTCCCTGCCAGCAGCTTGGACACCACTGACTCCTTACCTGAATCCTCCACGTGCTCCAGCACTTTGTATCTGCCAAACTACCCTAGGTAAGAACTACTCAAGATATTTATTTGCTGTTACTTATGTGTAAAATTCCTACATCATTATTCAATCATTAAATCAGTTGCTGTTGAAATGTCAAATCAGTCTTCTTTTACTACAGTACTTAAAATGACACCTGTGAAGGGGCACATACTACTACAATTCTACATGCGATAGCGTAATAAGGAGACAACGTATCAAGAAAATAAGCAAAGCAACATGCCTTGTTTCTGTTATATTTCAATAAAGCTTTTATAACAATTGCCTTACAATAAGAATACAGGGATAAAGGGGCACTAAAGTAGAGATTTAAGAATAGACTAAGCCCTGAAGATGATGATACCCACCACATTGGTAGTGATGGGGGTTAAAAACTATTCGTGAAATGCTCTGACACAAAGGGTGGTTATAAGGAAAACTGAATTATTAAAAACGTTATTTTTAACATCTTATTGAATCTGAAGAGATGGCGTAGTGGAGATGTGAGTAATTTATTGTGCATCAAATGACACAAAGTTCTAAAGCACTTAAAGGGACACTTAAGTCAAAATTAAACTTTCAGGATTCAGATAGAGCAGCAATTTTAAACACTTTCCAATTTACTTCCAATAACAAAATGTGCACAGTCTTTTTATATTTACACTTTTTGAGTTACCAGCTCCTACTGAGCATGTGCAAGAAATCACAGAATATACTTATATGCATTTGTGATTGGCTGATGGCTGTTACATGATATAGGGGGAGTGGAAATAGACATAACTGACATTTTGTCCGAAAAAAATCTACTACTAATTTGAAGTTCAGACTAAGTGCTATTGCATTGTCTTTTTATCATGCATTAGTTGTTTTTGCAATTCTGCTGTATTTACTGGTCATTTAATATTAATATCTCACTGCCCCAGCACTTTATGTCAAATTATGTAACAACCAATGAGTTTTTGAAAATGCAATTCAACACAGTTATTTCTTTCATGTAATTAGCAAGAGTCCATGAGCTAGTGACGTATGGGATATACATTCCTACCAGGAGGGGCAAAGTTTCCCAAACCTCAAAATGCCTATAAATACACCCCTCACCACACCCACAAATCAGTTTTTACAAACTTTGCCTCCTATGGAGGTGGTGAAGTAAGTTTGTGCTAGATTCTACGTTGATATGCGCTCCGCAGCAGGTTGGAGCCCGGTTTTCCTCTCAGCGTGCAGTGAATGTCAGAGGGATGTGAGGAGAGTATTGCCTATTTGAATTCAATGATCTCCTTCTACAGGGTCTATTTCATAGGTTCTCTGTTATCGGTCGTAGAGATTCATCTCTTACCTCCCTTTTCAGATCGACGATATACTCTTATATACCATTACCTCTACTGATTCTCGTTTCAGTACTGGTTTGGCTTTCTACTACATGTAGATGAGTGTCCTGGGGTAAGTAAGTCTTATTTTCTGTGACACTCTAAGCTATGGTTGGGCACTTTTGAATAAAGTTCTAAATATATGTATTCAAACATTTATTTGCCTTGACTCAGGATGTTCAACGTTCCTTATTTCAGACAGTCAGTTTCATATTTGGGATAATGCATTTGAATAAATCAATTTTTTTCTTACCTTAAAATTTGACTTTTTTCCTGTGGGCTGTTAGGCTCGCGGGGGCTGAAAATGCTTCATTTTATTGCGTCATTCTTGGCGCGGACTTTTTTGGCGCAAAAAGTTTTTTCTGTTTCCAACGTCATACGTGTCGCCGGAAGTTGCGTCATTTTTGACGTTTTTTTGCGCCAAAAGTGTCGGCGTTCCGGATGTGGCGTCATTTTTGGCGCCAAAAGCATTTAGGCGCCAAATAATGTGGGCGTCTTTTTTGGTGCTAAAAAATATGGGCGTCACTTTTGTCTCCACATTATTTAAGTCTCATTATTTATTGCTTCTGGTTGCTAGAAGCTTGTTCACTGGCATTTTTTCCCTTTCCTGAAACTGTCATTTAAGGAATTTGATCAATTTTGCTTTATATGTTGTTTTTTCTATTACATATTGCAAGATGTCCCAGATTGACACTGAGTTAGAAGATACTTCTGGAAAAACGCTGCCTGGTGCTGGATCTACCAAAGTTAAGTGTATCTGTTGTAAACTTATGGTATCTGTTCCTCCAGCTGTTGTTTGTAATGAATGTCATGACAAACTTGTTAATGCAGATAATATTTCCTTTAGTAATGTTACATTACCTGTTGTGGTTCCATCAACATCTAATACTTAGAGTGTTCCTGTTAACATAAGAGATTTTGTTTCTAAATCTATTAAGAAGGCTATGTCTGTTATTCCCCCTTCTAGTAAACGTAAAAGGTCTTTTAAAACTTCTCATTTTTCAGATGAATTTTTAAATGAACATCATCATTCTGATTCTGATAGTGGTTCCTCTGGTTCAGAGGATTCTGTCTCAGAGGTTGATGCTGATAAATCTTCATATTTATTCAAAATGGAATTTATTCGTTCTTTACTTAAAGAGGTTTTAATTGCTTTAGAAATAGAGGATTCTGGTCCTCTTGATACTAAATCTAAACGTTTAAATAAGGTTTTTAAATCTCCTGTAGTTATTCCAGAAGTTTTTCCTGTCCCTGATGCTATTTCTGAAGTAATCTCCAGGGAATGGAATAATTTGGGTAATTCATTTACTCCTTCTAAACGTTTAAGCAATTATATCCTGTGCCATCAGACAGATTAGAATTTTGGGACAAAATCCCTAAGGTTGATGGGGCTGTCTCTACTCTTGCTAAACGTACTACTATTCCTACGGCAGATAGTACTTCCTTTAAGGATCCTTTAGATAGGAAGATTGAATCCTTTCTAAGAAAAGCTTACTTATGTTCAGGTAATCTTCTTAGACCTGCTATATCTTTAGCGGATGTTGCTGCAGCTTCAACTTTTTGGTTAGAAGCTTTAGCGCAACAAGTAACAGATCATAACTCTCATAGCATTGTTAATCTTCTTCAACATGCTAATAACTTTATTTGTGATGCCATCTTTGATATCATTAGAGTTGATGTCAGGTATATGTCTCTAGCTATTTTAGCTAGAAGAGCTTTATGGCTTAAAACTTGGAATGCTGATATGTCTTCTAAGTCAACTTTGCTTTCCCTTTCTTTCCAGGGTAATACATTATTTGGTTCTCAGTTGGATTCTATTATCTCAACTGTTACTGGAGGGAAAGGAACTTTTTTACCACAGGATAAAAAATCTAAAGGTAAATTTAGGTCTAATAATCGTTTTCGTTCCTTTCGTCACAATAAGGAACAAAAGCCTGATCCTTCGCCCTCAGGAGCGGTATCAGTTTGGAAACCATCTCCAGTCTGGAATAAGTCCAAGCCTTTTAGAAAACCAAAACCAGCTCCCAAGTCCACATGAAGGTGCGGCCCTCATTCCAGCTCAGCTGGTAGGGGGCAGATTACGTTTTTTCAAACAAATTTGGATCAATTCAATTCACAATCTTTGGATTCAAAACATTGTTTCAGAAGGGTACAGAATTGGCTTCAAGATAAGGCCTCCTGCAAAGAGATTTTTTCTTTCCCGTGTCCCAGTAAATCCAGCAAAGGCTCAAGCATTTCTGAAATGTGTTTCAGATCTAGAGTTGGCTGGAGTAATTATGCCAGTTCCAGTTCTGGAACAGGGGCTGGGGTTTTATTCAAATCTCTTCATTGTACCAAAGAAGGAGAATTCCTTCAGACCAGTTCTGGATCTAAAAATATTGAATCGTTATGTAAGGATACCAACATTCAAAATGGTAACTATAAGGACTATTATGCCTTTTGTTCAGCAAGGGCATTATATGTCCACAATAGATTTACAGGATGCATATCTGCATATTTCGATTCATCCAGATCACTATCAGTTTCTGAGATTCTCTTTCCTAGACAAGCATTACCAGTTTGTGGCTCTGCCGTTTGGCCTAGCAACAGCTCCAAGGATATTTACAAAGGTTCTCGGTGCCCTTCTGTCTGTAATCAGAGAACAGGGTATTGTGGTATTTCCTTATTTGGACGATATCTTGGTACTTGCTCAGTCTTCACATTTAGCAGAATCTCATACGAATCGACTTGTGTTGTTTCTTCAAGATCATGGTTGGAGGATCAATTTACCGAAAAGTTCATTGATTCCTCAAACAAGGGTTACCTTTTTAGGTTTCCAGATAGATTCAGTGTCCATGACTCTGTCTCTGACAGACAAGAGACGTCTAAAATTGATCTCAGCTTGTCGAATCCTTCAATCACAATCATTCCCTTCGGTAGCCTTATGCATGGAAATTCTAGGTCTTATGACTGCTGCATCGGATGCGATCCCCTTTGCTCGTTTTCACATGCAACCTCTTCAGCTCTGTATGCTGAACCAGTGGTGCAGGGATTACACAAAGATATCTCAATTAATATCTTTAAAACCGTTTGTACGACACTCTCTGACGTGGTGGACAGATCACCATCGTTTAGTTCAGGGGGCTTCTTTTGTTCTTCCGACCTGGACTGTAATTTCAACAGATGCAAGTCTGACAGGTTGGGGAGCTGTTTGGGGGTCTCTGACAGCACAAGGGGTTTGGGAATCTCAGGAGGTGAGATTACCGATCAATATTTTGGAACTCCGTGCAATTTTCAGAGCTCTTCAGTCTTGGCCTCTTCTAAAGAGAGAATCGTTCATTTGTTTTCAGACAGACAATGTCACAACTGTGGCATACATCAATCATCAAGGAGGGACTCACAGTCCTCTGGCCATGAAAGAAGTATCTCGAATTCTGGTATGGGCGGAATCCAGCTCCTGTCTAGTTTCTGCGGTTCATATCCCAGGTATAGACAATTGGGAAGCGGATTATCTCAGTCGCCAAACGTTACATCCGGGCGAATGGTCTCTTCACCCAAAGGTATTTCTTCAGATTGTTCAAATGTGGGGTCTTCCAGAAATAGATCTGATGGCTTCTCATCTAAACAAGAAACTTCCCAGGTATCTGTCCAGATCCAGGGATCCTCAAGCGGAAGCAGTGGATGCGTTGTCACTTCCTTGGAAGTATCATCCTGCCTATATCTTTCCGCCTCTAGTTCTTCTTCCAAGAGTAATCTCCAAGATTCTGAAGGAATGCTCGTTTGTTCTGCTGGTGGCTCCAGCATGGCCTCACAGGTTTTGGTATGCGGATCTTGTCCGGATGGCCTCTTGCCAACCGTGGACTCTTCCGTTTAGACCAGACCTTCTGTCACAAGGTCCTTTTTTCCATTAGGATCTCAAATCCTTAAATTTAAAGGTATGGAGATTGAACGCTTGATTCTTAGTCAAAGAGGTTTCTCTGACTCTGTGATTAATACTATGTTACAGGCTCGTAAATCCGTATCTAGGGAGATATATTATAGAGTCTGGAAGACTTATATTTCTTGGTGTCTTTCTCATCATTTTTCCTGGCATTCTTTTAGAATTCCGAGAATTTTACAGTTTCTTCAGGATGGTTTGGATAAAGGTTTGTCTGCAAGTTCCTGGAAAGGACAAATCTCTGCTCTTTCTGTTCTTTTTCACAGAAAGATTGCTAATCTTCCTGATATTCATTGTTTTGTACAAGCTTTGGTTCGTATAAAACCTGTCATTAAGTCAATTTCTCCTCCTTGGAGTTTGAATTTGGTTCTGGGGGCTCTTCAAGCTCCTCCGTTTGAACCTATGCATTCTTTGGACATTAAATTACTTTCTTGGAAAGTTTTGTTCCTTTTGGCCATCTCTTCTGCCAGAAGAGTTTCTGAATTATCTGCTCTTTCTTGTGAGTCTCCTTTTCTGATTTTTCATCAGGATAAGGCGGTGTTGCGAACTTCTTTTACATTTTTACCTAAGGTTGTGAATTCTAACAACATTAGTAGAGAAATTGTGGTTCCTTCATTATGTCCTAATCCTAAGAATTCTAAGGAGAAATCATTGCATTCTTTGGATGTAGTTAGAGCTTTGAAATATTATGTTGAAGCTACTAAGAATTTCCGAAAGACTTCTAGTCTATTTGTTATCTTTTCCGGTTCTAGGAAAGGTCAGAAGGCTTCTGCAATTTCTTTGGCATCTTGGTTGAAATCTTTAATTCATCATGCTTATGTCGAGTCGGGTAAAACTCCGCCTCAAAGGATTACAGCTCATTCTACTAGGTCAGTTTCTACTTCCTGGGCGTTTAGGAATGAAGCTTCGGTTGATCAGATTTGCAAAGCAGCAACTTTGTCTTCTTTGCATACTTTTACTAAATTCTACCATTTTGATGTGTTTTCTTCTTCTGAAGCAGTTTTTGGTAGAAAAGTACTTCAGGCAGCTGTTTCAGTTTGATTCTTCTGCTTATCATTTCATTTTTTTTTTCATTATAAGATTTAAACTTTGTTTTGGGTGTGGATTATTTTCAGCGGAATTGGCTGTCTTTATTTTATCCCTCCCTCTCTAGTGACTCTTGCGTGGAAGATCCATATCTTGGGTAGTCATTATCCCATACGTCACTAGCTCATGGACTCTTGCTAACTACATGAAAGAAAACATAATTTATGTAAGAACTTACCTGATAAATTCATTTCTTTCATATTAGCAAGAGTCCATGAGGCCCACCCTTTTTGTGGTGGTTATGATTTTTTTGTATAAAGCACAATTATTCCAATTCCTTATTTTTTATGCTTTCGCACTTTTTTCTTATCACCCCACTTCTTGGCTATGCGTTAAACTGATTTGTGGGTGTGGTGAGGGGTGTATTTATAGGCATTTTGAGGTTTGGGAAACTTTGCCCCTCCTGGTAGGAATGTATATCCCATACGTCACTAGCTCATGGACTCTTGCTAATATGAAAGAAATGAATTTATCAGGTAAGTTCTTACATAAATTATGTTTTTGTGTTGTTAATAAGAAGATTTATCATTGAGTAAGCAGCACAGTAAATGGCTCAGCATGAGCCTCTACGTATGCAAATATGTATCTATGCTACTGGGAAAATGTCTCTGGGACAAAGCAAATAGCCCCACTCATATTCTGCTGTGGTTACGTTACATTGATGATTTACTGATTTTGTGGGATTACGCTTCTGCTTAATCAAATAATTATTCAGAAAATTTACCACAAATCTGTATAACTTGACATATTGTAAGACTGCTTGTGCGCATGCACCGTGCTTATACACAGGCGCGAACATGTTTAAAGCTAAAGAAGACGTTTACTTTCTCTTTTGTTCTTTTCTATAACACTTTGCATTATAAAGCATTTTGCAATGATATATTATTGATTTCTGTCTGTTTATTTCACTGGATCGGTCGATTTATTACTATAATAATGATTATTTCCCAATTTATTTTCTGCTTCTCTATATTGTAATTTTTTTTGTCTTTCAGTGCCAAGATCTGTGAGGAGAAGCTACGTTATGCTGCATATAACTGCGTGGCCATTGATACCGATATGAGTCCTTGGGAGGAATAAGTTTACAGCGCTCTCACGCCAATATAAAAAAACCCTTAGATAGAATCCCCCACTAAAAATAAATAAATAACCTTCAAGTAAAAAGCCAGTGGATCCTTTTTTTAGCCATATTTGGTTGAATACAGTGATTCTATTTGTATAAAGATGCGGATACATTTGTTTGTGTTTGTTCTTTATCGCATATATTTGCATCTGGGATTTCAATCTCAGTGTAGTAACTTCCATTTCAGTTAAAAGGGTCCTGTAAAAAATAAAACAAATTACTGTGAGCTCTAATGAAAAGTTGATGTAAATAATAGACAAATGTTTTTAAATTAAAAATGACGCACACTTAAAGGGTCATAAAACCCATTTATTTTTAGTTTATGACTCGGATAGAGCAGTAATTTTATATAGCTTTCCAGTTTACTTCTATTATATAATTTGTTTTGTTCTCTCTGTATCCCTTGTTGACAAGTATACCTAGGTAGACTCAGAAGTTGCTGATTGGTGACTGCACATATATGCATCTTGCCATTGGATTTCAGTTTACTCCCAGTAGTGCATTGCTGCTCCTTCCACAAAGGATACCACAAGAATAAAGCAAATTAGATAATAAAAGTAAATTGAAAAGTTGTTTAAAATTGTATGATCTGTATGATTCATGAAAGGAAAAATGTGGGTCTCATGTCCCTTTAATGTAAATGCTGCACTTCCTGCGAAAAGCACTTCACTCTACAAACGTCAAACAACTACGTTAGCTCCATAGCCGTTCAGTAATAAATTTGCACTAGAAATGGGTCCTTTATATTTTCGAGATTAATCTACTTTTAAAATTATTTTATTGCATTAAAATATGCAAATGTTGGATATCTGAATAATCTACAGAAACACTTAAATATTAGAAATATCAAGGGAAATATTGATATTATTCAAATGTCAAAAAGTTTACCCCTCATTTCATTTTATTTATTTTTTTATGAAAAATAAATGGGAAATTTGAAACTTGTAAGTATAGAGAATTGAGTATCTATAATAAAAAAACAATTGGTACTGGGAATAAAGAATTTGTAATAGTGACCAATCTCTCTATATCTGTACTCAAAAAACTTCTTCAAGCATATAACATAGCAGCATCTAAACAGATTGCATTTTGTTCACGAAATAGATGTGAAATAAAAGTTTTATTACATTTTGATTGAAACATACAGCTGTATCTGGGTACTTCCTGCTTTTGCCCATTGGTTGATTGGCACAGCCTATGCTCACGTCCCTATAGGCCAGTTAACATTAGAATGAAGTGAACAACTGATAATGGTACATTTAGTTTAAATTCAAAGGGAATAAAGTCAAATTAAACTTTCGTGATTCAGATTGACAAGAGCATAAAAATTTTAAACAATTTTCCAATTCACTTCTATTAAAGGGACAGTTTAATCAAAAATGTTTATTGTTGAAAAAGATCGAGAACTCCTTTATTTTTCATTCCCTAGTTTTGCATAACAATCATGGTTATATTAATACACTTTTTAAGCTCTGTGATTACTTTGTATCTAAGCCTCTGCAGACTGCCCCTTATCTCAGTTCTTGTGACAGACATGCGTTTTAGCCAATCAGTGCTGACTGAGCCACGGGTGTGAGCACAATGTTATCTATATAGCACACAAACTAATGCCATCTAGCTGTGAAAAAAACTGTTGAAATTCACTCAGATAAGAGGCGGCATTCAAGGGCTTATAAATTAGCATATGACTGAGCCTAACTAGGTTTAGCTTTCAACAAAGCATACCAAGAGAACAAAGCAAATTTGATGGAAAAGGGTAAATTGTAAAGTTGTTTAAAATTGCATGCCCTAATTTTGATTGTATTGCCCCTTTGAACTGCTTTTTGGCAAAAATGTCTACATTGTAAATGCTGCTTTGTTTGAGCACAGTCTCCGCTTAATTAGGATTGCGGTTGCTATGAGCAACGAAACGCTGATATAAGCTCTGTATCTGCTGAATCTCACAAAACACAATTTGTCTATAAGTGTAGTGGATACTCAGTGTCTTACAACTCTCTACTTCCAGTTTATTATTAATAAATCAAGACAGGCTTCTTTTCTGCCTTATTGTGCTGACGAGACGCAGCGGTGATTACCCTGTGTAACTGCAAGAACTAAATTAAGGAAAATATTATAACAGTCTGGCTAATACCTGCAGCAAAGAAAACAAACAGTTAAAGGGACACTGAACCCAAATTAACTTTATAATTTACACCTAGTATCAATTTTTCTTTGTTCTCTTGCTGTCTTTATTTGAAAAAGATAGAATCTAAGCATTTTTTTGGTTCAGAACCATGGAAAGCACTTTTTTATTGGAGGGTGAACTTATCCACCAATCAGCAAGAACAACACAGTTTGTTCTCCAAAAATGGGCCGGCATCTAAACTTACATTCTTGCATTTAAAATACAAACAAACAAGAGAATGAAGACAATTTGCTAATAGGAGTCAATTAGAAAGTTGCTTAAAATTGCATGCTCTATCTGAATCACAAAAGAAAAAATTTGGGTTCAGTGTCCCTTTAATTATTTATATGCATTCTATAATTTTTTTATGGTATTTGTGCATGAAATTCTCAGGCATTTTTCTGTGTCACGTGTGCTATATAAATGTATGGATTTGGCAGGGCAATGTCCATGTGTTGTGGGGGTTTTTTTTCTAGCAAATCTTTGATTTTTGTATGATAAAATAATATGTTTGATGACAAAAGGTTTGCGTGTCTTCTGTTGTGTACAATCCATGACACACACACACACACACATATATATATATATATATATATATATATATATATATATATATATATATATATATATATATATATATATATATATATATATATATATATATATAATAATCGTTTGGTCCATTGTGATATGAGTAATTATTCTGTCGACACCTGAAAAATCAGTTGATGTTAGATCTAACGTCCTGATTAACATAAACAAACATATTCCGTTTTACAATCAGTCTGCTAGCTGCCTGGGTATATGTATTTTCACCTCATGTATTACTGTGATTCTTATTCATAATCCAGGGAACTGGCAAGTTTTGAATCAAAACATGTTTGAAGTTCAGGAGCCAGTATTCAGAATCAAGCAAAGTGACATCATTATTTTAACCATTTCCTGTAATACGCGATTGCATGAAGAACAAGCGCTTGCATTTTTTCAAGGTTTTGATTGCATTTTTCAAGCATATTATGTGAAATTGCTATTTAAAAAAGCAAGCGCTCGGGCTAATTCCAATCAAAACACACTACGAAAGTCCTCCATCTGCTAGTTGGCAAACACTGTTGTACGCAAAGGGGCAAAACAAGCCAGTAGAACACACAGAAAATGTATTGATATGTGTTTTGGCTCTGATTCTTCATCTGAGTAAAATGATGTTTCATATATTTTGTTAACCATTTTTATAACAAATCTGATTAAATGACAAAATACAAATGTTCATGTGGTTGACAAGCAAAGATACAAGCATTTGTATGGTTTATAAGCAAACATACACTCACCGGCCACTTAGGTACTTATTAGGTACACCTGTCCAATTGCTTGGTAACACAAATTGCTAATCAGCCAATCACATGGCAGCAACTCAATGCATTTAGGCATCCCGACGTGGTGAAGACGACTTGCTGAAGTTCAAACCGAGCATCAGTATGAGGAAGAAAGGGGATTTTAGTGACTTTAAACGTGGCATGGTAGTTCGTGCCAGACAGGCTGGTCTGAGTGTTTCAAAAACTGCTGATCTACTGGGATTTTCACGCACAACCATCTCTAGGGTTTACAGAGAATGGTCCGAAAAAGAAAAAATATCCAGTGAGCGGCAGTTGTGTGGACAACAATGCCTTGTTGATGTCAGAGGAGAATGGGCAGACAGGTTCGAGATGATAGAAAGGAAACAGTAACTCAAATAGCCACTCGTTACAACCAAAGTATGCAAAATACCATCTCTGAATGCACAACACGTCGGCCCTTGAAGCAGATGGGCTACAGCAGCAGAAGACCACACCGGGTGCCACTCCTGTCAGCTAAGAACAGGAAACCGATGCTATAATTAATAACTTGGAAATACATTGGAAAGAACCAATAGAAATATAAAAATGTAAAAATATTTTTTCAACAAAGGAAAAAAGAGTACTAAGCCAACCGATTCTATTCCAGTTTTCACTATAATTATTTACTCAATCTAAAGTGGCTTTTAAACATATTGAAACCACACACAGTATAGTACCAATATAAATATAAAAAATATCTTTTCAACAAAGGAAAAAAAGAGAACTATTCCAGTTTTTTACTAAAATTATTTATTTAGTTGTTTATTTATTTTATTATTTTTTTCTAATAAGAATACATGAATACTCTATAGCGGCTTTTAAGCATATTGAAAACCACACACAGAAATGATATTGGCTTTGACAATGCTTCAATAAAACAATTAAACAATTTACTCAATCAGGAACAAAGGTATAAAAGATAGGATTCTAAGCAGGTCTGACAGAAGCTTGAGAAAGGCTCTTTGGAGCTGAAACGCGTTGCTTTGGATACAGACTGCTTACTGATCACCTTGGATACAGACTGCTTACACTGCACTGGAGAAACCTTGCTCTTTACCTATCTGTCAATCTCGCATTTGGTGGGCGTGTCAAGACCGGACACGGAAGTGACAGAGGCAACTTTCACAGGAGACATACACGCTGCAACAAGCGCTCCTAGAAACTTTGAAAGGACAAAGAAAGTTTCTCATCTATACCTCATTTGGACACGCAAGAACCTTCTTATATGACTTGGAACTGCAAATAAGGTACCTTATTCAAAGTCTGTTGATTAATAATATCACAAAAGACAAGCTAAGTGTTCAATAACTATTGTGATATAATTACTGTGACATACAGAAAACGGCTCAAACACCTAGCCTAAATCTTTTGGTCATATCACAAAAAGGCTTATTTCAAAAAGGCTGAAAATAAACACCTATTGTTGAACCAGGTGTCAATAGTTGTCTTCAACAACGATCTCTAACAACTGTATTTCTACCAATTATACCTTATTTTCTACCTTTGGTGCATTTTATGAGCGAAAAGCCAAATCTTTTACAAAAAGTATTTTTAAATACCTACCAAGGTATAAACTGGACTTGCTAATTTTACACACATATATCATATACTAATTTTAGCTACACCTCAATACAATTGGTTGGTACCAACTTTCTCACATAACCACTTTAAGATTTCGACTGACTGTTTTATATTGATTCTAATAAAAGATTATTTTTAACCAATAATCTTTGTATATTTTTTTATTATTAATTTTTATTTTTGAATTAGAATTTAATAATTTTAAGATATTATTCTATGAAAATTCTTTAAAAACTAAAAAACGTTTTTTTTTATACATTTCTTTATATAGACATAGACATAGAAATACAAATACTACTAAGACCATTGTCATTTGGTAGATATTAAGCCAGTGTTTGCACACAGGCGCACACATATAAGACAATCATAACCGATGCTATAATTCGCACAGGCTCACCAAAATTGGACAATAGAAGATTGGAAAAACGTTGCCTGCTCTGATGAGTCTCGATTTCAGCTGCGACTTCAGATGGTAGGGTCAGAATTTGGGATAAATAATCTGAAAGCATGGATCCATCCTGCCATGTTTCAATGGTTCAGGCTGGTGGTCGTGGTGTAATGGTGTGGGGGATATTTTCTTGGCACACTTTGGGCCACTTAGTACCAATTGAGCATTGTTTAAACGCTACGGCCTACCTGAATATTGTTGCTGACCATATCCATCCCTTTATGACTACAGTGTACCTATCTTCTGATGGCTACTTGCAGCAGGATAATGCACCATGTCACAAAGCTCAAATCCTCTCAAACTGGTTTCTTGAACATGACAATGAGTTCACTGTACTCCAATGGCCTCCACAGTCACCAGATCTCAATCCAGTAGAGCACCTTTGGGATGTGGTGGAACGGGAGATTCGCATCATGGATGTACAGCTGACAAATCTGCAGCAACTGTGTGATGCTATCATGTCAATATGGACCAAAATCTCTGAGGAATGTTTCCAACACCTTGTCAAATCTATGCCACGAAGAATTAAGGCAGTTCTGAAGGCAAAAGGGGGTCCAACCCAGTACTAGCAAGGTGTACCTAATAAAGTGGCTGGTGAGTGTAGAAGCTTTTATTTGATTTTGTTTTTATTTTTGCTACCTGCCAAAATTATTATTATTATTATTCTTTATTTATAAAGCGCCAACAGATTCCGCAGTGCTGCCCATGGGTACAAGGATTAAAAGTACAATGGAGAAACAATAGAATGAAACAACATTTTACAGACAAATACAGGGAGAATTGAGGGCCCTATTCCCGTGGGAACTTACAATCTAGATGGGTTGGAGGATGGGAAACAGGAGGTGGAGACTGCAAAGGTTAGAATGATATTAGTGAGGAGATAATTTGAGGGCAACTGCTGGGTAAGTTAAGTTAATTTGTTAATCAAGTAATGTGCCCTCATTTGATTAAATTAAAGGACACTTTTTTTTCTTTATTTCTTGAAATAATTATTTAAATGAAATAAATTGCAATATGTGAAACTGGACTTAAGCAGTACTAATAAATTCCTCCACTGTGGATTCATTTCATATTCTTTTGAATGTTATTCTGGTGTGAGGTTAGCTGGTTAAAGAGATTTTGGGCAGCCAACAGGAGCAAAGCAAGGTAAAGACTGAGGAGGAAGCATGGAGGTGCAGACAAATATAAGTTTACTGACTGGAACAGCAGAACTACTATGGGAAGCTGTAAAATCTGAGACAGAGAGAAAACAAAAACTATGACAATAAACCTTACATTAATGTGTGAAGTATCAGCATGACACTATACATCAGCCACAGCAGCATGTCACTTCTTTTCTAGGAACAAGTTCCCTCTCACCCTGCACTAGACAATGCTGCATGGGGAGGGGCGTGTGTGCACTCACTTATTCTTCCCACTGACACCTTTCTACAAAGCACTGTTCCCCTGACAAACTTCAGTTAGTTGATCTTAGGGTCACAGCAGAAAGAGCAGGGCTAAGGGGACCAGCAGACTGTATGCTGTCTGCCCAAGGCTGAATGGATACAGTGTGAGATGAGTCACACAGCCTCAAGACTGAAGAGAGCAGTGTATGCAGCTGCACAGATGCTCAAATCCTCACGTGGTTGCCGCTCCAGCTTTCTGCTGCATGCGCCTACAGTCAGCCCTACCCAGAAACAATCCCCACCACCAGAGCAGTTACCTGGTAACATTGGTAACCCCAGTAGGACCTTTTCTGATGCAGTGGGAATGGCTGGATGCTGAGTTAGGGCTTTGCATTCAGTGCTGCACAGTGCACATCTAAAACAGCACATGGTAATAGCTTGGCATGTCACATGACAACGGCACGGTCTGGCACAGTTTTTCTTTCATGTAATTAGCAAGAGTCCATGAGCTAGTGACGTATGGGATATACATTCCTACCAGGAGGGGCAAAGTTTCCCAAACCTCAAAATGCCTATAAATACACCCCTCACCACACCCACAATTCAGTTTTACAAACTTTGCCTCCCATGGAGGTGGTGAAGTAAGTTTGTGCTAGATTCTACCTTGATATGCGCTTCGCAGCAGGCTGAAGCCCGGTTTTCCTTTCAGAGTGCAGTGAATGTCAGAGGGATGTGAAGAGAGTATTGCCTATTTGAATACAATGGTCTTCCTCTAGGGGATCTATTTCATAGGTTCTCTGTTATCGGTCGTAGAGATTTCTTCTCCTACCTCCCTTTTCAGATCGACGATATACTCTTATATACCATTACCTCTACTGATTCTCGTTTCAGTACTGGTTTGGCTATCTACTATATGTAGATGAGTGTCCTGGGGTAAGTAAGTCTTATTTTTTGTGACACTCTAAGCTATGGTTGGGCACTTTATATGTAAAGTTCTAAATATATGTCTTTGAACTTATATTTGCCATGATTCAGGATAATCAGTATTCCTTCATTCAGACTGTCAGTTTCATTATTTGTGATAATGCATATGATTAAATATTTTTTCTTACCTTGAAATTTTCAGTTGACTATTTTTCCCTGCGGGCTGTTAGGCTCGCGGGGGCAGAAAATGCTTCATTTTATTGCGTCATTCTTGGCGCAAACTTTTTTGGCGCAAAATTTTGTCATTTCCGGCGCCGCAGTTGACGCCGGAAGTTGTTTGTAGTTACGTCATTTTTCTGACGCATGTGTATTCAGACGTTGTTTTGCGCCATAAAATGTGGGCGTCGGTTTCGGCGTCAGAGGATGTGGCGTCATACTTGGCGCCAAAAAATATGTGCGTTGTACTTGGCGCCAATAATGTGGGCGTCATACTTGGCGCCAAAAATGTGGGCCTCTTTTTTTGTTCCACTTTTTCTCACATTATTTAAGTCTCACTTTTTTGTTGCTTCTGATTGCTAGAGGCTTGTTATTTTGCATTTTTTCCCATTCCTGAAACTGTCATTTAAGGAATTTGATAATTTTGCTTTATATGTTGTTTTTTCTATTACATATTGCAAGATGTCACAACCTGACCCTGGATCAGAATCTACTTCTGGAAAGACGCTGCCTGATGCTGGTTCTACCAAAGTTAAGTGCATTTGTTGTAAACTTGTGGTAACTGTTCCTCCGGCTGTAGTTTGTGTTAGTTGCCATGATAAACTTTCCAATGCAGATAGTGTCTCCATTAGTAATAATCCTTTACCTGTTGTTGTTCCTTCAACATCTAATGTTCAGGATGTTCCTGTTAATGTAAAATAATTTGTTTCTAATTCTATTAGGAAGGCTCTGTCTGTTATTCCTCTTTCCAGTAAACGTAAAAGGTCTTTTAAAACTTCTCATATTTCGGATGAATTTTTAAGTGACCGCCATCATTCTGACTTATCTGTTTCTGATGAGGATCTATCTGGTTCAGAAGATTCTGCCTCAGATATTGATACTGATAAATCTTCATATTTGTTTAAGATGGAGTTTATTCGTTCTTTACTTAAAGAAGTGTTGATTGCATTAGATATGGAGGAGTCTAGTCCTCTTGATAATAAATCTGCTAAGCGTTTAAATTCAGTTTATAAACCTCATGTAGTTATTCCAGAAGTTTTTCCAGTCCCTGATGCTATTTCAGAAGTGATTTCTAGGGAATGGAATAGTCTGGGTACTTCATTTACTCCTTCTCCAAGGTTTAAGAAATTGTACCCTGTGCCATCTGATAGATTAGAGTTTTGGGACAAAATCCACAAAGTTGATGGGGCTCTCTCTACTCTTGCTAAACGTACTACTATTCCTACGGCAGATAGTACTTCCTTTAAGGATCCTTTAGATAGGAAGCTTGAATCCTTTCTAAGGAGAGCTTATTTATGTTCAGGTAATCTTCTTAGACCTGCTATTTCTTTGGCTGATGTTGCTGCAGCTTCAACTTTCTGGTTGGAGGCTTTAGCGCAACAAGTATCAGACCATAAAGCATTGTTAAACTTCTTCAACATGCTAATAACTTTATTTGTGATGCCATTTTTTATATCATTAGAATTGATGTCAGGTATATGTCTTTAGCTATTTTAGCTAGAAGAGCTTTATGGCTTAAAACTTGGAATGCAGATATGACTTCTAAGTCAACATTGATTTCTCTCTTTTCCAAGGTAATAAATTATTTGGTTCTCAGTTGGATTCAATAATTTCAACTGTTACTGGGGGGAAGGGAGCCTTTTTGCCTCAGGGCAAAAAAATCTAAAGGTAAATATAGGGCTGCTAATCGTTTTCGTTCCTTTCGTCAGAATAAGGAGCAGAAGCCTGACCCTTCCTCTAAAGGAACGGTTTCCGTTTGGAAACCTTCTCCAGTCTGGAATAAATCCAAGCCTTTTAGAAAGTCAAAACCAGCTCCCAAATCCGCATGAAGGTGCGGCCCTCATTCCAGCACAGCTGGTAGAGGGCAGGTTACAATTTTTCAAAGATGTTTGGATCAATTCGATTCGCAATCTTTGGATTCAGAACATTGTTTCACAAGGGTACAGAATAGGTTTCAAGGTAAGGCCGCCTGTGAGAAGATTTTTTCTCTCATGCATTCCAGTAAATCCAGTGAAGGCTCAGGCATTTCTGAAATGTGTTTCAGACCTAGAGTCGGCTGGGGTAGATATGCCATTTCCAGTTCTGGAACGGGGTCTGGGGTTTTACTCAAATCTATTTATTGTACCAAAGAAGGAGAATTCCTTCAGACCAGTTCTGGATCTAAAAATATTGAATCGTTATGTAAGGATACCAACATTCAAAATGGTGACTATAAGGACTATTCTGCCTTTTGTTCAGCAAGGGCATTATATGTCTACAATAGACTTACAGGATGCATATCTCCATATTCCGATTCATCCAGATCACTATCAGTTCCTGAGATTCTCTTTTCTAGACAAGCATTACCAGTTTGTTGCTCTTCCGTTTTGGCCTAGCAACAGCTCCAAGGATCTTTTCGAAGGTTCTCGGTGCCCTTCTCTCTGTAATCAGAGATCAGGGTATTGCGGTATTTCCTTCTTTGGACAATATCTTGGTACTTGCTCAGTCTTTACATTCTGCAGAATCTCATACGAATCAACTTGTGTTGTTTCTTCAAAGACATGGTTGGAGGATCAATTTACCAAAGAGTTCCTTGATTCCTCAGACAAGGGTAACCTTTTTGGGTTTCCAAATAGATTCAGTGTCCATGACTTTGTCTCTAACAGAAAAGAGACGTCTGAAATTGGTTTCAGCTTGTCGAAACCTTCAGTCTCAATTGTTCCCTTCGGTAGCATTGTGCATGGAAATTCTAGGTCTCATGACTGCTGCATCAGACGCGATCCCTTTTGCTCGTTTTCACATGAGACCTCTCCAGCTTTGTATGCTGAACCAGTGGTGCAGGGATTATACAAAGATATCACAATTAATATCCTTAAATCCCAATGTTCGATCTTCTCTAACTTGGTGGTTGAATCACCATTGTTTAATCCAAGGGGCCTGTTTTGTGCGTCCAACCTGGACTGTGATCTCAACAGATGCAAGTCTTTCAGGTTGGGGAGCTGTATGGGGATCTCTAACAGCGCAGGGGGTTTGGGAATCTCAGGAGGCGAGATTACCAATCAACATTTTGGAACTCTGTGCGATTTTCAGAGCTCTTCAGTTCTGGCCTCTTCTGAAGAGAGACTCGTTTATTTGTTTTCAGACAGACAATGTCACAACCGTGGCGTATGTCAATCATCAAGGTGGGACTCACAGTCCTCAAGCTATGAAAGAAGTATCTTGGATACTTGTATGGGCGGAATCCAGCTCCTGTCTAATTTCTGCGGTTCACATCCCAGGTGTAGACAATTGGGAAGCGGATTATCTCAGTCGCCAGACATTACATCCGGGCGAATGGTCTCTTCACCCAGAGGTATTTCTTCAGATTGTTCAAATCTGGGGACTTCCAGAAATAGATCTGATGGCCTCTCATCTAAACAGGAAACTTCCCAGGTATCTGTCCAGATCCAGGGATCCGCAGGCGGAAGCAGTGGATGCGTTGTCGCTTCCTTGGAATTTTCATCCTGCCTATATCTTTCTGCCTCTAGTTCTTCTTCCAAAGTGATTTCCAAGATTCTAATGGAGCGTTCTTTGTACTGCTGGTGGCTCCAGCATGGCCTCACAGGTTTTGGTATGCGGATCTCATTCGGATGGCCAGTTGCCAACCTTGGACACTTCCGTTAAGACCAGACCTTCTATCTCAAGGCCCATTTTTCCATCAGGATCTAAAATCATTAAATTTGAAGGTATGGAGATTGAACGCTTGATTCTTAGTCATAGAGGTTTCTCTGACTCAGTGATTAATACTATGTTACAGGCTCGTAAATCTGTCTCTAGAAAGATTTATTATCGAGTCTGGAAGACTTACATTTCTTGGTGTTCTTCTCTTAAATTCTCTTGGCATTCTTTTAGAATTCCTAGAATTTTACAGTTTCTTCAGGATGGTTTGGATAAGGGTTTGTCTGCAAGTTCTTTGAAAGGACAAATCTCTGCTCTTTCTGTTCTTTTTCACAGAAAGATCGCTAATCTTCCTGATATTCATTGTTTTGTACAGGCTTTGGTTCGTATCAAACCTGTCATTAAGTCAATCTCTCCTCCTTGGAGTCTTAATTTGGTTCTGAGGGCTTTACAGGCTCCTCCGTTTGAACCTATGCATTCTCTGGATATTAAATTACTTTCTTGGAAAGTTTTGTTCCTTTTGGCCATCTCTTCTGCTAGAAGAGTTTCTGAGTTATCTGCTCTTTCTTGTGAATCTCCTTTTCTGATTTTTCATCAGAATAAGGCGGTGTTGCGGACTTCATTTCAATTTTTACCTAAGGTAATTCTAACAACTAACAACATTAGTAGGGAAATTGTTGTCCCTTCATTGTGTCCTAATCCTAAGAATTCTCTGGAAAGATCTTTACATTCTTTGGATGTAGTAAGAGCTTTGAAATATTATGTTGAAGCTACTAAAGATTTTAGAAAGACTTCTAGTCTATTTGTTATCTTTTCTGGTTCCAGGAAAGGTCAGAAGGCTTCTGCCATTTCTTTGGCGTCTTGGTTAAAGTCTTTGATTCATCATGCTTATGTGGAGTCGGGTAAATCCCCGCCTCAGAGGATTACGGCTCATTCTACTAGGTCAGTTTCTACTTCCTGGGCTTTTAGGAATGAAGCTTCTGTTGATCAGATTTGCAAAGCAGCAACTTGGTCTTATTTGCATACTTTTACTAAATTCTACCATTTTGATGTTTTCTCTTCTTCTGAAGCAGTTTTTGGTAGAAAAGTACTTCAGGCAGCTGTTTCAGTTTGATTCTTCTGCTTATAATTTCAGTTTTTTTCATTATAAGATTAAAACTTTTGATTTGGGTTGTGGGTTATTTTTTCAGCGGAATTGGCTGTCTTTATTTTATCCCTCCCTCTCTAATGACTCTTGCGGGGAAGTTCCACACCTTGGGTATCTGCTATCCCATACGTCACTAGCTCATGGACTCTTGCTAATTACATGAAAGAAAACATAATTTATGTAAGAACTTACCTGATAAATTCATTTCTTTCATATTAGCAAGAGTTCATGAGGCCCACCCTTTTTATGGTGCTTATGATTTTTTTGTATAAAGCACAATTATTCCAATTCCTTATTTTTGATGCTTTCGCTCCTTTATCACCCCACTTCTTGGCTATTCGTTAAACTGAATTGTGGGTGTGGTGAGGGGTGTATTTATAGGCATTTTGAGGTTTGGGAAACTTTGCCCCTCCTGGTAGGAATGTATATCCCATACGTCACTAGCTCATGGACTCTTGCTAATATGAAAGAAATTAATTTATCAGGTAAGTTCTTACATAAATTATGTTTTTTTAAAAAAAAATATATAAGCAGAGTACTTTTGACTGTGACAGTATTAGGACTGAATGCGTGTGTTCCCCATGTCACATCAGCAGTGTGGTTGACGGCCCTGACTTTGATACCTGTAAACTGCAAAACGATTTCTCTTCCTGACATTCACAACTGAACATCTCTTGGTTTGGGAAAATCCATAGTGTAAAAATTACTGTTTTCCCTCAAATGATTTATGTTTACCAGGCTACTACTACAAACGTCCAACCCAAAGAAAAGCCAACCCAGGGGATCCTTGCATTTCCTTTTGTCTTATAGCCGGAAACAATCCCACCGACTGATAGCACTGGTACAGCTTAATACAAAGATATGCAGTCTTCAAAATCCTTGTGAATGTATTCTAGACAGGTAACGTAGCATCCTGAGAGCGCTTCCAAAACATTTGTTTTTGTATTAACCCTTTCGTGACAGTGTAAAAGTGTCTACATCGGAACACCTGTTCCGATGTAGACAAATTGAAACTACGCGATCGTGCATACGATCGCGAGATTTCAATTATTGGATCGCATCTGGGGGGCGTCCCTACAACCCTAGGAACGCCCTCCAGACCGCGATCAAGTCCTTGAAGCGCAGAAGGCTTCAGGACAGCCGTTTGATATGACGTTCTATTCCGTCATAACGGCTTTAAAGCCCAGTGTAAATATGACGGAATAGAACGGCATAACGGCGTTAAAAGGTTAAAGCATAAATAGGGACATAGTACTCTATTAGTTCTAAATGTTTCTATCAATTATATGAAAGAGCAGCAGTTAAAGTGTTTATGTTTATTTTTGCATGAAAAAAGTTAAAGGCAGACTAAAGTAAATCCTTTCATGATTCAGATAGAATAGATTTTACAATAAACTTCCATTAATTAATTGTGTATTAGGTGAAACCGATTAACCCCCCTGGAAATGATTCAGTACAAGTATTATTGTATATTTGTGCCTTTATCATGCAGTATATAATCTATATAATACAGGACTATGTATTTATTAATGTTAAATTAGGAACATTATCCCAGAAGATTTTTCTCTGCAGAGAGTGATGTATCCAGTTGTGGTTGTACAGTCTTGTGTAGGGGGTTTTAGTGTATTTGTGAGATTGTGTTGTCCTGTGAAGGATCCCCACATCCCTGTATCTAACCAGCAGAGGGCGCCAAATACACTGGAAATGATAAAACTGAATGCTGGAAAAATATATATTAATCTGTTTCCATTCAGTTAAATCACAGTTGTTAAACCTTTTTAAAGCAATAGCCCCATTTAATTGTTATCTCGTGCACAGGGTCCA